>NC_135958.1:71138912-71221412 GCF_053455715.1 Rhinoraja longicauda
ACTCTATTACTGTGCTTCCTCTTCTTGGAGGAGCAATTTCCAGTTAGGCAACTCTCCTGCAAGGTAATCCTCGCTGGCATTTGAGACCTTACAAACGTTCAAGTTTGGCTCCATTTTTGGGAAGAGTGCCCGTGTGGCACGGTGGCGCAGTGGTAGAGTTGCTGCCTGACAGCACAGGAGACCTGGGTTCGATCCTGACTACAGGTGCTGTCTGTACGGAGTTTGTACGTTCTTGTGACCTGCATGGGTTTTCTCCGGGTGCTCCGGTTTCCTCCCACACGCCAACGACCTACAGGTTTGTAGGTTAATTGGATTTGATAAATGGTAAAAGTGCACCGAGTGTGTCGGATAATGTTAGTGCGCGGGGATCGCTGGTTGGCGTGGACTCGGTGGGCCGAAGGGCCTGTTTCGTCAAAACTAAACTGAATTAAATCTGTGTTCGTGTTTCAGGTGGAAAACCCTATGTCAGAGCCATCAAGATTACCCTTGTCTCTCGACATCTTAATCTCAGGATCTGACAGCACTAACGCTCGGCGCATGTCACAATCTGTTGCTCATTGCTTCTGATACACTTTACTTCTTAAGACCATACATCACCCTCATCAGTCCACGGGCAGAGACAGACCAGTCCTGGACATTTGTTGCAAATGCAGAGTTCCTGCGAGGTAATCTTTCAAAAGATTTCTCTTAAATGTCAAACAAAAAACAAAAACATCTCTGCCTCTAATAACTTCCCAGCAGCTATTAGTGGATAAGATTGGATTCAAACTACCATGCTATGGATAAACTGCCATAGCCCACAAGGTAAGATTGGCTGCCTGGGTTAGGTACTGAAAGATGTTTAATTGCTTTTGGAAACATCCCGGCTAAAGTCAGTACTTTCACGAAGGGGAAAAGTTCCGTTTAGTTTATTGTCACGTGTACCGAGGTTCAGTGAAAAGCTTTAAGTTGAAAAGGCACCCCTACTCTTATGACAGGGAGGTGCCCATTTTACATCTGAGGAGACCTAAGGGTGGCACAGTGGAGCAGCAGTTGGTACTGCTGCCTCACAGCTCCAGTGACCCCCTCTGCTTCGATCCTGACCTGTGTGAGGGGTTTGCACGTTCTCTCTGTGACCTGATGGGTTTCCTCCGGGTGCTCCAATTTCCTCCCATATCCTAAAGACATGTAAGGTGTTGAGTTGTATGCAGTAAATTCGTCCTAGTGAAGGCGGGTGGGAGGGGAAGGGGGGGTAGAATTAGGAGGATCTTGATGGATAGGTGAGGGAGAACAGGTTACTGGAAAATAAGGGGAGGTACAGGATTGATTAGAATACTACGAGAGCCAGCATAGACTTGATGGGTTGAATGGTTTCTTCATATTGTCATACGGCATGGAAACAGGCCCTTCGGTCCAACTTGCCCACACCGGCCAACATGTCCCATCTACACTAGTCTCACAGTGTGTTTGTCCCATAACCCTCTAAACTTGTCCTATCCATGAACCTAATTGCTTCTTGAACGTTGCGATAGTCCTGGCCTCAACCACCTCCTCTGGCAGCTCGTTCCATACACCCACCACCCTTTGCGCGAAAAAGTTACCCCTCAGATTCCTATAAAATCTTTCTTCCTTCACCTTAAATCTATGCCTTCAATGTCATAAGAAAATATCAATTGGGATTAAAATGAATAAGAGTGATGTCAGGCTTTGCATGAAATCACATTTAGCATTCTCGAAAAATGGATTTGATTGATACTTTTCAAGACGTGCTTTTCCAAAACTTATATAAGTTTTATAAAGGGTATTCTGATAAAGGGTGTTATTGTATAAAGGGTAATGGTGTTGCCATCCTCTTTCCTGCCCCTCCTCTTGATGCTACCTGCGAATTTACTGTACACCATGATAGACACTAAATGCTGGAGTAACTCAGCGGGACAGGTAGCATCTCTGGAGAGAAGGAATGGGTAACGTTTAGGGTCGAGACCCTTCTTCAGACATCTTCAGTCGCGACCCGAAATGTCACCTATTCCGGCTCTTCAGAGATGCTGCCTGGCCCGCTGAGTTACTCCAGCTTTTAGTGTCTGTCTTTGGAGTAAACTAGCATCTGCAGTTCCTCGTTACACTTAATATCCACCATGTTCTTTGTGCAGAATGGAGAGCTATGAAGAGTTCTGCAAGGCTCACCTTGCTCAGATCCAATGCAAGGTCAAGATGGAGCAACGTTCTCTGCCGGCATCGAACTCCACAGGCTCTTTGATTCGGTTTCACGGTGTTGCTGTTCTTTCACCACTGGCAAGTGATCATGGCCGTGCCATTAGGTCCCATTAGTTCCTTGTGCTTTTCGTGTATTAAATCGGATGTCCTCAGAAATGTTAATCGATTTTAGTGTTATTTACCCTAAAATGATAATGAATAACTAGAGAGGCACAAAGTGCTGGAGTAACTCAGCGGGTCAGGCAGCATTTCTGGAGAACATGGGTGGGTGACGTTTCGGGTCGGGACCTTTCTTCAGACTGATTGCAGGGAGGGGGCGGGAAAGAAAGCTGGAAAAGAGGAGAGGCAACACAGTACATGGCCGGTGAGAGGTGTTGTTCTATAGAGGGTAATGGTGTTACCATGCTCTGTCCTGCCCCTCCACTTTTCCAGCTCTCTATCCCACTCCCCTGCAATCAGTCTGAGGAAGGGTCCTGACAAAGAGTTGCTGCCTTACAGCGCCAGAGACCCAGGTTCCATCCTGACTACAGATGCTGTCTGTTACAGAGTTTGTACATTCTCCCCGTGACCTTCATGGATTTTCTCCGGGAGCTCCAGTTTCTTCCCACACTCCAAAGACATACAAGTTTGTAGGCTAATTGGCTTGGTATAAATGCAAGTTGTCCCTACTCTGTGTAGGATAGTGTAAGTGTGCAGGGATCGCTGGTCGGCGCAGACTCGGTGGGCCCAAGGGCCTGTTTCCGCTCTGTATTTCTAAACTGTAAACTAAACTAAACGAAAGGGTTCCGAACCTGAAACATCACCTATCCATGTTCTCCACAGATGCTGCCTGAGTTACTCCAGCATTTTGTGACTTTCTTTGGTATAAACCAGCACCTGCAGTTCCTTGTTTTGACACGAATAGCAAGAACTTATGAAATAAAACAAATCTGTCCATTTATTTAAAAGTTTAAAAATGCAGTAATTTTCCATTACTTACTGTGGGGAATGTGTGTGAATATTCAGTGCCAGTCCAGACTTGGGCAGGGAGAGATTCCCCATTTCGAAGGAGATTTTCCATTCATACTTCCCACCTTCCTTAATATCTGTCAGGATCATCACACAGGTCATTTATGTGATCTTTTTGGTTTTCTACCTACGTCAAAGACTGGTAGAGCTACTGCCTAACAGCGGCAGAGACCCGTGTTCGATTCTGAACTTGGATGCTGTCTGTGTGGAGTTTGCGTGTTCTCCCTGCGACTGCATGGGTTTCTTCTGGATGTTTAGGTTTCCTCACACATCCCAAAAGACGTGTGGGTTTGTAAATTAATTGTAAATTGCCCCCAGTGTGCGTCGGGAAAGTGGGATAACATAGAACTAGTGTGAACAGATGATCGAAGATCAGCGTGGACTCGATGGGCCGAAGGGCCTGTTTTCGTGCTGTATCTTTCAATCAATCAATCAATCAAAGAAACTACGATTAATTTATATTTTGCTAATTTGATTTATAATTTAATAAGTGCTTTAAGTTCTTTTAAAATTTATTTTCAAGCTTTTAATAATTTTTGAATGTCTGTAACATTCAGTCACATGTGAAAGGTTTCACTGCTTGAACAGTCTTGGTCGGTTTTAATCACCTTTTTTTGTGAATGATGATGGGAAGATGATGTTAGATGGTGCAAGACTTGCTGAGATAGATCTAGCAGCCTCTGAACTGCAACTGTTCAATGTCTGACTGGTGGGAATTAAATTAGAGAAATGTACGGCACTATGGCCCTGCCAAGTTAAACTAATCTCCTCTGCCTACAAGTGATCCATACCCCTCCATTCCCTGCACATCCATGTTTATTTAGGAGTTGCCACCAGAAGCAGGTGATCGGTCGTCCAAGGACCATGAATTCTTGCTCATTGACTGATTTTTAATCCATTTTTTTAGGATCAGGGTGTAGCTAGCAAAGCCACCATTTATTGGTCGTCCCAAATTGTCATGTGATAGGAGTAAAATTAGGCCATTCGGCCCATCAAGTCTACTCCGCCATTCAATCATGGTTGATCTATCTCTCCCTCCTAACCTCGTTCTCCTGTCTTCTCCCTCTCCTCAGTGTCCATGTCACTGAGCTACCTTCGTGACGTCCTACCGTCCTTCTTGTGAATGTGTTCCCACAGTGTTGTTGGTTAGCAAGTTCCTTCATGGAGACCCAGCAATCCTATTTCCCAAATCAGGACGGTGTCATTCTTGGAGGGGAACGTCCAGATGGTGGTGTTGCCATGCACCAGTCGGCCATGTTCTTTTTGATGGTGGAGCGTCGTTGGTTGGCAAGGTTTAGGTGTAAGATAATTATTGCCACACGTACCCGAAGCACAGAGAATAGCTTTTGTTTACGTGCTATCCAATCAGATCAGAAAATATTACGGGACCACCACCGATGATTTTATGGCAACTGTTGGTCCGGCACCTCCGTTAATTTGGTCCAGGTTAAGAAAGTGCACTTGAAATCCCTCCCGGAAATGTGGCGCCTCAGCCGGGTGAGGCGGCCGATCGTGACCTCATTGGGTCGGATTGGCCGCCTGTGGCCGGGGCTTTGGAACTCCAGCAGATCCGTTCCCATAGACAACCTCCGTAGCTGACTTTGCGGGTCGGTATCTCGCAACCCCCCCACCCCCAGGCCGTGACCTCTGTTGGTCCGGTAAAACAGATAGAGGGAATAGGTTACATGGAGAATTAGTGGGGAATTGGGCACAAGCTCAATGCGCCTTTTATGTCACAAGGAGATATTAAATACTGCGCCAAAAAACACTCATCGAATGATAAGGATTCTTTTCAGCTTTCCTCAAAACAAAGGGAAGAGATACGTGAATTGAAAGCCAGGAGCTCCTGCAAAGCCTCAAATGAGAAACTGCCTGAAGTACGAAGAAGTACATCATTACTGAATGTAGACGGACCATTGACCAAGGAAGCATGCAACCTGCTCCATAGTTTGCTGGTGAGGACTTTGTTTCTTAAATTAACCGGGTAGAATGGGGAGACATTAGCAATGTCTGCAAAGACATTTCTAAAGACAGTGAAACACAATACACTGTGCAAAAACAGGACATGAATGCAAAACACAATTAGAGACCAAGTCCATGGTAGTGCAAGAGGTGGTCCCTAGCGTTCCATTGCCGAGGTAGGGTGAGGGTTGTGCAGGTTAGTTCAAGAACCTGATGTTTGCAGGGAAGGACACAAAGTGCTGGAGTAACTCAGCGGGCCAGGCAGCATCTCTGGTGAACATGGATGGACGACATTCCTGGACTCTGAAGAAGGGCTCCGGCCCGGATTGACACCTATCCATGTTCTCCAGAGATGCCGCCTGACCTGCTGAGTTCCACCAGCACTTTGTGTCCTTTTGTGCAAACCAGTATCTGCAGTTCCTTGTTTCTACACCCAAAATGTCACCCATTCCTCTCTCCAAAGATGCTGCCTGTCCAGCTGAGTTACTCCAGCATTTTGTGTCTATCTTCGGTGTAAGCCAGCATCTGTAGTTCCTTCCTGCACACCTGACTTCTACATGATGGCTGCAGGGAAGTAGCTTTTCCTGAACCCGCTGGTGTGGGGCATAAGATCTTCTACCTCCTGACCGATGGTAGTAGTGAGAAGGGGACATGGCACAGATGGTGGGATCCTTAATGATAGATGCTGCCTCCTTGAGGCAGTGCCTCTTGTAGATGCACTGCTTTCGATGGTGTGGCAAGGGATTAATACTCTCCCAACTCCGTCCCCTTTATTTCCAGTCCTTTCTGTGCAGGCTAATGTAATTGTAAAAAACCCCACATTTGTTGCCATTTATTTGAAAATAATTGACATGAAATCAACCCTAGAAATCTGAATGTGCAGGATGGAACTGCAGATGCTGGTTTAAACCAAAGATCAACACAAAAAGCTGGAGTAACTCAGCGGGTCAGGCAGCATCTCCGGAGAAAAGGAATGGGTGACGTTTTGGGTCGAGACGTCACCCATTCCTTTTCTCCAGAGATGCTGCCTGACCCGCTGAGTTGCTCCAGCTTTTTTGGTCTATCCTTGGAATCTGAAACGTTGAACAAAATGTATAACAAAACTTATTTTGAATATTTTTTTAAATTTTCAATCAATTTTAAAATCATATCTCTTCAAGATAGAACATTTTAATTGCCCTCCCCAAGAGTAAGAAACTCTTTCGCACAGGCACATGCTTGGCCATTCAGGAGTGCTGTTCCAGATTGGAGCTATGACTGAGCGTAGAAGTAACTAATAAACGATTAGTTTTCAATGACTTGATTTAGCCACACAAAGAGCCATTTATTGAGGAAATCTGGGAAACATTATTTGTTTCCAAGGATGCCCAACATGCCCGGTGTTAAAGAGATGATTAGTGTAAAACAATTGGAAAACTACAACCACAGTGCAAATAAACCTCAAGAGTCTTCCAATTGTTTGTGCCCAATTTTACCGAATAGTGAAAGGGCTGGATAGAGTGGATGTGAAGATGTTTCCACTGGTGTGAGAGTCTAGGACCAAAGGTCATAGCCTCACAATAAAAGGACGTACCTTTAGAAAGGAGACGAGGAGGAATTTCTTTAGAGGGTGGTAAATCTGTGGATTTCATTGCCACAGATGGCTGTGAAGGCCAAGTCAATGGATATCTTCACGGTGGAGATTGATAGGTTTTTGATTAGTAAGGGTGTCAAGGGTTATGGGGAGAAGGCAGGAGAATGTGGTCGATCGGGAAAGCTAGATCAGCCATGATTGTATGGTGGCATAGACTTTGATGGGCTGAATGGCCTAATTCAACGCCTATAACTTATGAACATGGATTTTGAACAGGTCACTGATGAGATTGGAGAAACACGCTCAACAAACCTTGAGAGAGCTCACGCTTCTGCAGGGATGACCTCTGATGTGTTTAATGAAAGATCTGATACTTCAAATCACCACAACGGTTCTTGCCTGGATCGCCTAGTGATGAATAATCCGAGGGTCAACAGTTGCACAAATAATGGTCCAAAACCAGATGACTTTCCAAAGGCAGCCGTCCATGCACATCAAAATGTCACCGCCCCTAAAATAATTGTCGCAACAAAGCACAAAGCAGCCAATTCTACCAATACGCAGGAATGTGATCGTCAAGTTGAGGGTGATGATACTGCAGAGATAATGAGGGACAATGAAACTCATGGCACTGCATTAGATTTCTTCCGTCTTCCAACTGAGCAAACCTTCCTGAGAGGGGGTCTGTCTTCTCAAACAATCGCACCAAGCCTCCAGATCCTATTGAAAAAGTCCAGGGAGTATCGAGATAGGCAGAGACAACAAAAAGTGCTGAAGAACTTGCATTTCAAAGGCGACGCAGAAAACCTTTTCGATAAGGAAAATAATTTATGTGCGAGAAAAGCTGGCAAAAGTACCAGGGAGAGAAGGACTGGTTTTGGAAAAGCTAAACTGCCCAGCACATTGTTAAACCTTGATCCAGCACTGCCAACTGTTTCCTCACTGCATTTCACTTATTTTCCTAAACAGAACAACATTTCAGTCGCTACCAATGTGAGCACAGCAAAAATAACTGAATTGCTGCCCTATCTGAGTCCCACCTTATCTGAGGAGGAGAGTAAAAAAGACAAAATAGTTGATGCGGACCCATTATGTTCAAACTCTGGGGATCAAGTATCCCAGTCTCAGGAGGCGATGAACCAAATGTACAGAAGCCAAAATGGTGGTTTCATGATACCGAACCTACCACTGAGTGAAAGCCCAGTATTGTCCAGAAAGTGGACCTGTTCAGCACAGAGGCTGCTTGTAAATGCCCCAGTCAATGTTGGCAGTGAAGTGGTTGAACAACAGAAGGACAATCGGTCAGATTCACCCACGGATCCACCAAAAATCAATGTAGCACAGAGGGAAAGCATCAGCGAACTGGAAGTGAACCTGAATAGTCTGAAAGCTTTGATAACCGATCTGCAAACCACATTAACCTCATCCTGCAGCGTAACAACGGACGAGCAGTTACTGAATGATGGAGCAATTCCACCGCAGATTGTCAGGGAATGTTTGGGCATCAAATGTACATGGGATGATAATGGAACCGCTGATATTGCGGTAGCTGAATTATTGGAGGACAAAGGAGATGGTGATCAAAGTTCCCCATCAAGCGAGGAGTCAAATCTGCAACCTGTTAGTTGTGTTCCTGCTGCATTTCAGGCCGACAATCCACAGGACTCCGTCGTACAAGAAATACACAGCGAGGGAATGTCTGTACAGTAATCCCCCAAAGTACCTACACTTCTGACGGCAGGTCTAAGTCCAAATTGTTTTTCTAGCCACAAACAGAATAGCAAAGAATCCAGCCATTAATAAGTCCTACGACATGGATATTCCATCTTCACTTTGGACAGAGGATGTTAACTTGAAGCAGAAGATGGATCATTCAGAACTATCAGTCACTCCAGAACTCAGACCAAACGTATTAGACCACAGCGTCAAAAGGAAATGAATGATGAACAGTGCCAGTGATGACATGAACTGCAGCCTGTTGCTTGGATGAGAGACACTAAAATATAATTGCTACTTGAGTCTGAACTGAGAAGATAAAGAACTCCAGTCATAAAATAAGGAGCATAAAGTCTACTCACACTAAAGCGATTTTGATAAAACAGCCAAATGTTCTTTGGGATAATAATATTTTTATCTCAACTATTTAATGATGAATATTGTACTTTTGTAATGGACCATTAGGCTAATAAATTATTTGAAAATCACCGCAATCCTTTGTTATTATGAAAGATATTTAACAACTTGGATCAGTAGAGGTGCAGGCACCAAATATTCTTGGTAATCCACAGATAACCGCTTGCCTTGGTGTTACTTGGGGATGAGATCATGGCTTGAGGTGATCCATTTAATGCCTCTTGGATTGATTCAGCAATCTGACATTCCCAGCAGGATATAAACAAAAAGCTGGAATAACTCAGCGGGTCAGAAAGCCTCTCTGGAGAAAAGGATTAGGTGACGTTTCAGGTCGAGACCCTCTTCAAGCTGAGTCAGGGGAATGGAAAATGAGAGATGTAGACGGTGATAGAGAGATATATAGAACAAATGAATGAAAGATATGCAAAAGAGTAAAATTATCTTTGGTTTAAACACATTCCCAGCAGGATGTCAGGCTTGAAAGGAAGGTGTGATTCTGAATCAGAATGATTATCTTGCAACCTCATTCACCTCGTGTTCCTCTTGAATGAATTTCAACAACTGGGGCTTGTGATCGATAAATATATTCTTGTGTTTAGTAACATGTAGAGGACTCTAAAACTAGAGGGTATAGTGTTAAGGTGAGAGTGGAGAGGTTTGAGAGGGACCTCAGGGGCAACGTTGTCATTCAGACGGTAGTTTCTATCTGGAATGAGCTGCCAGAGGAAGATGTGGTAGCAGATACGATTGTGGCTTTTAGAGGACATCTGGACAGATATTTGGAGTGGGGAGGGCGGAGGAGGTTGTGGAAATGTTAGTGGGATTTGGGCCAAATGTAGGCAAATAGAACGAGTCCAATATGCTCACATGGTTTGCATGGAAAAGATGGGCCAACGGTCTGTTTAATTGCTGTGCTCTATGACTCTATCTGTTGGGCTGTTTCCAGGTAAGGAATACCCATTGCAAGTTGGCTTTCGGAAGATAGGAAATCAATTATCGTTCATAATGAATAATTCCCCTTAATTGTAGGATGAACAGGTCTTTGAGAAGTCTGAAACATCATTGAAAACAGGTTTAAATGCGGAATCATTTACCCAGGGTTGGGGAATGACAAACCAAAAATGAGAGGGGCAAGATTACTAAGAATCTGAGGCACACCTTCTTCAATCAGGGTGGTGGGAGACAAGCTGCCAGAGGAATTAGTTGAGGCAGGTGCAATAACAGCATTTAAAAGACACTTGGACAGGAAAATCTTCAAGAAAGGTTTAGAGGGAATATGGCCTAAACGCAGGCAAATGGGGCTAGCATAGATGGGGCTAGCATAGATGGGGCATCAATAGACAATAGACAATAGGTGCAGGAGTGGGCCATTCGGCCCTTCGAGTCAGCACCACCATTCAATGTGATCATGGCTGATCATTCTCAATCAGTACCCCGTTCCTGCCTTCTCCCCATACCCCCTGAGTCCGCTATCTTTAACAGCTCTATCTAGCTTTCTCTTGAATGCATTCAGAGACTTGGCCTCCACTGCCTTCTGAGGCAGTGAATCCCACAGATTTACAACTCTCTGCCTGAAAAAGTTTTTCCTCATCTCCATTCTAAATGGCCTACCCCTTATTCTTAAACTGTGGCCCCTGGTTCTGGACTCCCCCAACATTGGGAACATGTTTCCTGCCTCTAACGTGTCCAACCCCTTAATAATCTTGGTCAGCATGGACAAGTTGGGCTGAAGGGCCTGTTTCCATGCTGTATGACTCCCAGAAGAATAACTCAGATAATGCTTGCACAGCAACTATGGTAGGACCATACAACAGACCACTGTCACTGTCACTAAATCTCTTCCACAGCCCCATCCTTGACCTCGACACTTTTTGTGGGACCACTACTTCTCAGTTCTCACTCACATAATCACTCAAGCTCTTAAAAAATGAAAAATTTCAGTAATTTTCTGTGGAGTATAATGAAAAGAAAATGCTTTAAATCATTCCTCTTACGTGTCCTTTGGTTAACATATAGCACCAACGTTTCAAGCTAAACTGAATATAAAGGGCTTTCTCCATCGCTGCTCCCACCCTATGGAACTCACTACCCCAAACCGTCAGAGATTCCTCCTCACTCACCACATTCAAAACATCACTGAAGTCTCACCTCTTCAGCACTGCCTTCAACTACTGAAGGTCACCTCACCTTCTGTCTCCTTTCTCTGTTCGTTTACTTATTTATCTATTTATTCACTTCTCTATGTTCTAGAAATCCCTGTAAAGCGTTTTTGAGTGTTTGAAAAGCGCTATATAAATGTAATGCATTATTATTATTATTATTATAAATACAAATGAAACACAATATTTTAAGTTTATACCATGGGTGATTTACTGTACTTTGATGTTAATCAAGGCAGAGACCTAATGAAGGTAAGTTGCATTGTTAATCTTGACATTTTTTGAGCATTATCCTCAGCTCCATCTACAACAAATAAAATGGTCCGGATGTTGGTGATTTGTATTATAAAATTCTAATACAAAAACAGTTCAGTGAATCAGCAGGACTTTCTAATAGGGCTAACGGGAAACAGGGGTTATAACTACCTGGTGATAGCATGGATACGTGCTCCGTAATTTAAAACCATATTCAGTTGGTACTGTGAAGCTTTACCTGAAAACAAATAGAAAATTCATTCTGTAATTTGTTCAGACTTTAGAGATACAGCGCGGAAACAGGCCCTTTGGCCCAACGAATCCGCACTGACCAGCGATCACCCCATTCGCTAACACTATTGCAGCGCCAGAGACGTGGGTATTGCCTGTACCCGGCTTCGATCCTGACTACAGGTGCTGTCTCTACGCAGTTTTACGTTCTCCCCATGACCTGTGTGGGTTTTCTCCGATAGCCTCGGTTTCTTCCCACACTCCAAAGATGTACAGGTTTGTAGGTTAATTGGCTTGGATTTGTATACTTGGTATAAGTGTAAATTGTCCCTGTAGGCTTGTGTTAATGTGCGGGGATCGCTGGTCGGCCCAGACTCGGTGGGCCGAAGGGCCTCTTTCCACGCTGTATCTCTAAACTATCCGAAAACTAAACTATCCTACACACTAGGGACAAGTTTTTAAAGCCAATTAACCTACAAACCTGTATGTCTTTGGAACGTGGGAGGAAAATGGAGCACCCGGCGAAAACCCACGCGGTCACAGGAAGAATGTACAAACACTGTACAGAGAGCACCTGTAGTCAGGATCAACCCTGGTCTCTGGCACTGTAAGTAGCACATCTATCACTGCGCCACTGTTTTCTAGTTATGTTTAATCATATCATATCACAGTGCGGTCCTGACCTCCCACCAGAGGAGACCCTTGAGCTAACTTTAATCGGACTTTAATGCTATATATTTGCATTAAATGTTGTACCCTTTATCCTTTAACTGTTTACTGTGGATAGTTTGATTGCATTCACATATAGTCTTTTCTTTGACTGGATAGCACGCAAACAAAAGCTTTTCACTGTACCTCAGTGCACGAACAATAACAGAGTAAACCCAACTGAAGTATGTAATTTATCTCATGTTCATTTATAAGCACATTTTTAATGTGACAATAAACTAAACCAAATATGACAATTAAAAGTAGTCAGTTCTAATTAGGTTGGAATATGAGATTGGTACAAAACTATTGTGATTTAAAAAAAATGCCACCCAGGAAAATTGATGGCATAGTTTAAATGCAAACTGACCTCATTAGAGAAATTTTATTTCAAAAAGTTTGGGTTATCTCCATCAGTGTGAATCTACTGATCGGCATGAAATATGGAGCTCAAACTTTGTTAAATTATTATTTAAATATTATATAATAGAATTGCTCCACAAGATGTCACTCCATGCTTTTTGACAGCACAGCACTTAAACGGCAACTCATTAATGGTAAGAGTGCAGGAGCTGGATCGCCCCAACGAGGAAAGCCTGCCGCCGGCTACGGGAGTCAAGATCATCCCCATCGGAAGGTTAGAGGCACCCGATCGCTGGAGGACAAAGAAGGGAGAGATATAACTTTTTTCCACCTTCCATCACAGTGAGGAATGTAGAGGAGTCACTGTGGTGGATGTTCATGTCAAAATGTATTTTGTGTGTCCTGTTGCTTTTTATTGTTATGATGACTATGGCAAATGAAGATCCTCGTATGATGCAAAACATACTTGGCCAATAAAGTATTATTGTGATTGTGAATAGTCAACACCAAAAAAATATGATAATAGCATTTTATGATTTTGTAGTGATCCCCTCGGTCTGTTCTGCATGCTTGCAAACAAATGAACACAAAATCCTTTACATATGCTTTTTCCCTTAAGGAGATTGAAATCGGAACCTATGCACGCCAAACGTGTGAGACAGTATGTGTGTCAAGCTCCCTTCTTAAATTTGCTTCCATTCACTAATGAGCATTTTGTGCTTCTACCGGGGGAACCGGTTTCTGCCTCAGTAACTCCTTAACAGGTCTGCATCCTATTTCCTTTGCAAACGGAATCTAAAGTCTCGTGAGGAAACCAGTATCCTTGCAGGCAGTGCTACATACACGGGAAGGTTAAAACCAGAGTAGGAACCAGGCCAGCAAATGGAGGGACTGATGGAAAGGTGGAGATTGTGACAAATAAGCCCGAAAGGAAAGGATATCTGAAGAGAAGATTAGAAAAACGATGAGAGGTTTAAACAAGCTATGCAGTCAGAATAAAGTTAGAAACAAAAATGCTGGAGTAACTCAGCGGGTCAGGGAACATCTCTGTAGGAAATGGATAGGTGACGTTTCAGGTCAGGATCCTTCTTCAGACTTCCCGACCTGAAACGTCACCTATCCATTATCTCCAGAGATGCTGCCTACACGTTGAGTTACTCCAGCATTTTGAGTCTATCTTTGATATAAACCAGCATCTGCAGATCCTTTTTATTGCATATACGGTCAGAATCTTTTTTTCCAGAGACGATATATGAATTTAAGAGGACATAGCTTTGAGGTGAGAAGTGCAAAGTTTAAAGGAGATGTGCGGTGGGGGGGGGTCTCTTTACACAGTGGGTGGTGGGTGCTTGGAACACTATGCCAGTGGTGGAAGCAGATACCATACTGTTGTTGAGGCTTTTAGATAGGCACGTGGATAAGTAGGGAGGGACATGGATCATGTGCAGGCAGAGAAGATTTGTTTAAATTGGCATCATATTCGTCAAGAGGCATCGTGGGCCAAAGGGCCTATTTCTCTGCCAGACTGTTGCATAATGTAATAGCAAGGAACTGCAGATGCCGGTTTATACAAAAGATAGTCACAAAATGCTGGAGTAACTCAGCAGGTCACGCAGCATCTCTGGAAAATATGGATAGGTGAAGTTTCAGGTCGGAACCCTCTGAAGAACACTGAGGCATTTGAAGGCCAAAAGAGTGATCATAAATGGATTTTTTAACCCATTGGAATTATTTCAGGAATTACACAAAAAGGAAACATGGGGGGAACAACTAATACGGTTGATTCTTTGCCAATATATTTTAGTTTAGAGATACAGCGTGGAAACACGCCCTTTGGCCCACCATGTCCACGCTGACCATATAATCACCCAATCACACGGAGAAGACTCGATGTTTTTGCAAACTTCGAAGGATACCAGAAATGTGACAACTCTTTGTGTACTTTCCCTGTGAAATCTGCTATTCTTACACTAGTCATTGCACTCTTCTACTTGTGTATTATTGTGCTTATGTGTAATATGATTTTACTGAGTTGTGCGCAAAACAAAGAGGTTCACTGTATCCAGGTACATATGACAATGGAGTATCATTGAACTACTGTTCCTACTCTGTACTTTTCTATATTTCACAAAGTCCTCAACCAATTGGGCATTAGGGGGCTGGCAATAAAGAGGGCCATCCAATCCACAAGCGAAGCCGCAGAGAAAGCCACTAGGTGGCTTTGGATTAAGAGGGCTGGTCTGTGGGCGGTTGCAGCTGGGACGCACGTCGGGGCCTGATCAACCCCGGCTGGGTCGCCTGGGCGAGGGTGTCTGATGTTGTGAGACCCGAAACACCCGATGACCCCAGGTCACATCACTGAGGATGCGTCCCAGCGCATCCAGAAGATGTATCATTCACACAGTTATATGCACGCAAATATGGGATTTATGACACTTAAAAAAATTATATTAGTAACTAGATTTTCCAAGACATAATACAAATTTTAAGTTTCAGTACATTTTAATAAATTGGTCCGTTTTAGTAATACAGAATGTACCTCCGGGTTCAATTCAGTGATACATGATATAGTTGATTACAGTACATCATTTTACACAGATATTAAAAAAGATCATTTTGGCCAGTGTTGAACCATATCTGGGATTGGAGTATAAGTACAATATTCTTGTTAACATTCAATAATAAATGCTGCATTGACAAAACTGTTTTGCCCTTTATACAAATAAATATAAACATAGAAAAATGTAGTTACAATTGATTGAATATTCTACACTAATGTACATTGACTGCAGAACCCCATAAGATTAGGCACTCAATTATTTTTTTAAAACATTCTAAATCTGTTACAATTGAATATAAATTGAATTTAGGAGCAGGTATCAAATACCAACCAGCACAGCTTAAAATAATGATATTTTATACACAAACTCCTCTTCCATGACAAATTGCAATTTACTGTATTGATGGAAATTGAATAAGCATGAAAAAACATGTAGAGTCTAGAAGCCAAGTTTGAAGTGTGCTAATGTGCATCATTTACAAAAGGAGCAATTCAGAATAACTTAAAAGTTTTCACTCACTGGCTCACATGGATAGTAAACAGCAAATATTCAATCATTCACCAAAACTTATTGTTTGGTGGATAATTACATGTTATACGGGAGAGTTGTAGCATCAGCTTGATATTGAAATTTGCAAAGTCATTTTGAGCTGCAATAATTTTCAATACGAACATGAACATATTAAAACGTTAGCATTTCAAATGCTTCACTGATCACATTTGCAGACTGCTGTGGAGGTATATGGCAGATCAGGTCTCCTGATATTTATTAAGCACCACCTGTTTTATCTCCAGCAGTCAGTATCTCACCAGAAGTTTAAGCAAAGGAAGACAACCAACAAAAGACGCAAAGTGCTGCAGTAACTCAACAGGACAGGCTGCATCTCTGGAGAACATGGACAAGTGACTCTTCACACCAGGACCCTTCTTCAGATAGACTGAAGAAGGGTCCTGACCTGAATCATCAGGTATCCACGTTCTCCTGATATGCTACCTGACCCGCTGAGTTACTCCAGCACCTTTTGCCCTTTTTAAATGTAAACCAGCACCTGCAGTTCCTCATTTCTACAAGACAACTAACAGTTTTTCACATTGGTATGTAAACTACCAATGTGAAAAATTCCCTCAGTTCATTGCGATAGTATATTATTTTTGGTCACTTTGAAGTGGGCATTCAAGCTGACAAACAAAATACAAATAGACTGGTGGACAATCAGATGATAATGCTACATAAAAACGTACTTTTTTCAGGCACGAGCTTGAATGAGCAATTATACTAAGGGTTTTATATATTTTTAAAGTAAACTAGACCAAGTGGACCCGTTGGGTCCAAACCTCTCCTGCATTGGTGCAGCACCCCCTCCTCCCCTTCACCCCTCCCCCTCAACCATCCCTCCCCCTCCCCCCATCCTCCCGACCCTCTCCCCCATCCCCTCCCCTTCACCCCTCCCCCCCCTTCACCCGTGAGAGAAAATCTGGATCCTGACTTCTTGTGGGTAAAATCACTGAATAGCTACTAATTTTAGCATTTGTTAATCAGTCATGTAGACATTTACTCAGATGCAAATTCTCAGTCAGCAGCTGTTGTTAAAGACTAACCCACTGTGTAAACCACTACCTCATAAACCACTCACCCACCCCCCTGTCCCAGCTGTGGAGAGTCTACGGTCCAATGAGTCACCTCGGAACCGACAATCACAACACTAAAGGGGAAGTAAGTAATCCTCAATACTGAGGGACTGTCTGAGAAGGAGATAAGTCTCAATGATATTTGTCACCCAAGTTACACATTCTAGTGATCCAAAATGCATCGACATTCCTGTTATAGGTGCTACCACACGGTTGACATAAACTTGTGCATTTGGTTGTTGCTACATTGATTTCACTTTTGGATAATGTATAAGTTCAGATTTCCCAAGGTAAAGTGCAGATGAGTAAATAAACAAATAGAACAATTCTAAGCATCGCTCAACAATTCACAGTCAGGCTGTTACAGCTCTTGTTGCTTTGCAGTCAGTGCCAATTGTACCACCAGTGATGACTTCATCTTCCTCTCCAGTAATCATCAGGATGAATCTAGTCCATTATATAGATGTAAAAGCTTAGAGAAACAAACTGTAATGTATTCCCATAGCCAAGAGATCTCTTAACCAAATACTGGCCATTATCTTCCAAGGCTAATTCTGCTATTTCACTTGAAAAATAAAAAGTAAATGGCTTTTAAAAATAAAAGTTTGTTGAATGGGGAGATGCAGTATGTCTTTTCTCTCAGAGACCTGGATTTAAACTCCAGTACGAAAAGGGAGACATTTCTGTAAGATATAAAAATCCCTTGTAGAATCAGTTTTCAAAGTCTTCAGCTAGAATTTGCTCCTCAGTGTCATTCCAGACTTGGATCTTAAGCCCATCTTATGCATCGCCTTCCTCAAAGACAGTTTGTTCTTTATAGAGGATCAATCCTGGAATTAAATCGCATTAGGTTAATTAAGTTATGCAAAGGAACAAGGATCATGAGGGAAAATATGCAACCAGAAGGAGCTAATATTAGAGAGTCTCGCCCAAGTGAACTGAAGTATTAATTTTCCAATTAAAGTGGTGCAGGAAAGGATAAACATTGTTACAGGAAGTGAGAGCAAATACAAAACTAAAACGAAACAGGACGTCCAGACAGAGCTTACAATAAAGAGCAAAACTGAAGGATCTGACATATGGTGCACACGGCATTTGCAAAACAGATGAAATGCAACCACAAATAGAAATAACTATGAACTAATAAACATTGCGGGTGGCAAGGTGGTGCAGCGGTAGAGTTGCTGCCTTCAGGGCCATAGACCCTGGTTGGATCCTGACTCCGGTTGCTGTCTGTAGGGAGTTTATACGTTATCCCTGTGACCTGTGTGGATTTTCTCAGAGATCTTTGGTTTCCTCCCACACTCCAAATACGTACAAGTTTGTAGGTTAATTGGCTTGGTATAAATGTAAATTGTCCCTAACGTGTGTAGGATTGTGTTGATATGCGGGGATCGCTGGTTGGTGTGGACTCGGTGAGACGAAGGGCCTGTTTCCACGCTGTCTCTCTAAACTAAACATTACAGAAACATGGCTGTTAGAATGACGTGAAAAAGGATCTCAGTATTGAAGAGCACATAAGATTCAGGAAGGAAAGGAAGCTAGGACGAAGTAGAGTTCATCTGATATTTAATCTTAACACACTAGTCACGAATGATCCAAGTTCAGAAATCCGGGTGTAGAATCAGATTGGTGGCAGGTGAGAATGGCACACTTCCATGAGCTAGGGTACCGTTCGATTCACCTCTACCCCATTGAGGACATTGGACTTCGTCTAAGAAACTGACGTACTACTATATTCTGCACTCCATATCTTCCCATTTGTTCTGTCTACAGTACTTGAGTTTGAACTAATTGTATCTATGTATGGTATATCTGATCTGTTTGGATAGCATGTAAAACAACGCTTTTCACTTTACGTTCACCTGCTATGATCTGGAGTGCTCCGTCCAAAATGCCAGAGAGAGCAGACAAATTACAACATGCAAAGGGAAAATAAAACATATGCAGGCAAGAGGGAAATAAATTTGGGGAATGGGACTGATGAAAAACTATTCCAAAGGGCTAGTGTATGCAACAAAAAAAAAGCTAATGGCTTAACACCACACTATACGATTCCAACAAATGTATTGAGGGACAGGCGAGAAAAAAAAAGCATTTTTATAACTCAGTTCATGTTCGAAAGCTTCTTCAAACCAATTAAGACTCCTTAAGCATAATGATTGATGTAACATGTGAGAAGGGGTGTGTGGAGTAGGGAACCCCATGATATTCAGAGTCAAAGAAACTCTGGTGCAAAAGGTTCGAGCACATTGGACTCGAGGCATGTATTGTCTTTCCACTGACTGGTTCGCACGCAACAAAAGCTTTTCACTGTACCTCGGTACATGTGCCAATAAACTAAATTCAACTCAACTGAACCCAAGCAATTTGGCAAATTGGATGCAATAGAGAGCAGTGGGTAATGGTGGAGAATTGTTTTTGTGATTGGAAGCTTATGACCAACAGTGTAGCATAGGGACGTGCACTGCTTGTTATAGACATGAATTATTTGGATATGAATGTAGGAGATTTGACTAGCAAATTTGCAGATGTTCCTAAAGTTGATGATGGTGTTGTTAGTGAGGAGGAAGATACTGATTATTTGGTAAAATGCGTAGAGCAATGGCAAATTGAATTCTGCTGGGTGCGAGGTGACACACTTTGGGAGGACTAACAAGAGTAAGAAAGGCACAATGAATGGTAGGGCCCGAGAGAGTACTGAGGAACGGAGGGATCTTGGTGCACAAATCGAAGGATCTTTGGAGGTGGCAGCATAGCTGGAGAAGTTGTGAAGAAGCATACAGGATAAATACATTCTTTAACTTAGGTATGAAATACAAGAGATGGGATGTTATGATACAGCCTCATGAAACATTGGTTAGCGTATAGCTGGTGTACTGTATGCAGCTCTGGTCACCGCGTTAGAGGAAGGCTATGGTTGCACTGGTAAAAGTGCAGAGGAGATTCACCAGGATGTTGCCCAGAATGCAATGATTTGGTTGAGGGAAAACTCGATAGATTGTGTTGGTTGCAACAGAGAAGACTGTGGTATACAAAATTAAGAGGGGAATAGACAAGGTAGATTGGAAGAAACTTTTCCCTGGAACAGGGGTGTCAGAAACTGGAAGTCTAGGGTAAGGAAGGAAAGGTTTATAGGGATGTGAGGGAGAGTCTTTCACCTAAAGGGCGGCTGGAATCTGGAACACACTTCCGCAGTTGATGGTGGAAGCAAGTAGGCCCAACAGGTTTAAAGGTATGCACTTGAAGTGCCAGGCATAGAGGTTATCAGTCAAGGGTTGGTAAATGGGATTAGTTTAGTTTAGAGATACAGTATGGAAACAGGCCCCTTGGCTCACTGAGTCCACACTGACCAATGATCACCCGTACACTACTTCTATCCTACACTCTAGACAATTTCCAGAAGCTAATCAACCTACAAACCTGCACGCCTTTGGAATATAGCGGGAACCCAGAGAAAACCCACATGGTCACAGGGAGAATGTAAAACTCCACACAGACAGCAGCCGTAGTCAGGATTGAACCCGGGTCAATGGCGCTGTAAGGCAGCAACTCTACCGCTGCACCACTGTGCTGCATCCTGTGCCGTGTAGATGGGTATCGATAGTTAACCTGGCCATGCTGGGTTGAAGGGCCCATTTCTGTGCAGTACAACTATGAATCTATCAAAAACTAAGGTACGCGTTTAGAAACGCCGTCAAGTTACCTCCATTTCCATATGCATTGGCCTTTTCAGAGGTTTATATTTCTTATTGTTGAAATCTTTCAGTTTACCAATGAGAAACTTCTTGTCATCTCCCTCCTGTGTGAACAAAATGTTTACACATTATTTGTTAGCGTAATCCATCACAATCTTCAGAATAATTTACTGAAAATTTGCAATTCGGTTCAGATAAAGTGGAAAATCTGGAAGAGATCACAGATGCTGGAGATTAAACCCAGAACCTTTTAAGCCCATGCTGAGACTCTCTCGAACTGGTTTCAAGGCAATCAAATCATCTTTGATTTAACAGTGGAGCAACCCTTTGCAATGTATAAATTGAGTTGCAACTTAGAGCTGACGTATTTACACTTATAATAAGAATTCCTGTTCCGAATTTAATATTTACCCTGCAAAACAAAATTTTCTATTAAAAATTGAAACGTTTCCCCAGATTAATTGTGTTCAAATTTATCATGATGGTTCAACAGACGGCTGAGTTGGGAATATAGTATTAAGATAAGTAGCAATCAGAAATAGGAAGGAGAATTTAATGATCGGTGATGTGCTGCCTCTAGGGCGGTGGAAGTAGATTTAATAACCATTTTATAAAGGAAACTGGATGCACTCTTAAAAAAAACCCAAAATATTCAAGGTTATGGGAAGAGATTCAGGAGTGGAATTAATTGATAGCTCCCTTTAAAAAACTGGAACATTAAAGTCATAGAGTGATACAGTGTGAAAACAGGCCCTTCGGCCCAACTCGCCCACACCAACCAACAATGTCCCAACTACACCTGTCCCACTTGCCTATGCTTGGTCCATATCCCTCCAAACCTGTCCTATCCATGTACCTGTCTGACTGTTTCTTAAACGATGGGATAGTCCCAGCCTCAACTACCTCCTCTGGCAGCTTGATCCATACACCCACCACCCTTTGTGTGAAAACGTTACCCCTCGGATTCCTATTAAATCTTTTCCTGTTCACCTTGAATCTATGTCCTTTGGACCTCGATTCCCCTATTCTGGGCAAAAGACTGTGCCCGATCTATTCCTCTCATGATTTTGTACACCTCTATAAGATCTCCCCTCAGCCTCCTGCACTCCATGGAATAGAGACCCAACCTACTCAACCTCTCCCTATAGCTCACACCCTCTAGTCCTGGCAACATCCTTGTATATTCTTGCATATTTTGTATCCCAAGGCAATTAAAAAAAAATATAAAATCAGTGACGTTCTATGACTATTGCACATGTATCCCATAAATATTTGACGACTTTAATATTTATTTCCCCACCAATGCAGTAACCCATATACACCATCAATTCCATTTTAATGGTTTAGAAAAGATGGGCCTACAATGCACATTGACAATAATTTTTGACATTGCAGTTCAAATCACATCCTTTGTAGATTGCTTAATTCTATCAGCATCCACATACCCAAAACAAATAAACCATTTCAGTGAAGCTAGCCGATTTGCATGAACAAGATCAGTGGAACGAATAAAATGTACAGTGATTTAAGTTTCAGATACTTACATTCATAATTTGTTCATTTAATAATTTAATTATCTTCCTTTGACCATCCAGGACTTGCCAGTGGAAATAAATTACTATACTAAAAGAGAAAAGTAGAATGCTAAATTTTGAACTGAACAGCCAAAGTTTCAGTACAATGTGAAATTCATGATAGTGGATACGAATAAGTAAACCAAAATAAACTGAACATCATTTTCATGTCACAGAGCCTGAAATCACAATCACTCTTTGATTCAGTATTTATTTTGGCTTTCTGCCCAGATTACTGCAGTCATTTATACTTATTTTTATTACGGTTTGAACCAAAAAACGTAACATGCAGCATTTCAATATTTCACCAATACCCTTAATAAGACTAATTGCTGTCAAGTAAAACTCGGCAAGGGCAGGCTATATCACTTATAAATTACCAAACATTACAGCTGTACTTTGTGGTGTTGGCTGCTTTCTGAGAGCAGATTAGAACTCATTGAGTTGGAAAGGAAAAAAATGTGATACAGCTGGGCTGGACTGAAATCATTTGTGGATCATTTCATTTGCACTTCAGTGGCGCTTTGCAAAGTCAAAAACTATGAATTGTTCAGTTTATCCATGCCTAGTTTTACTAAGATTATTGCAATGTATTTGTTGCATCATACTAAACAGCACAGATATTATATTCAACATTCAGTCCTGTATTTGTGGGCCCTTCTTTTGGATCCAAGTGCTGGTACATTAAGTTGATGGGATTAAGTTAATGCTTTTATTGTTGGACTGTGGGTGACTGAATTTCGTCCAATATTGGATGACAAATAAAGCTATCTTGAATCTCTTGAATCTTGAATCTTGGCTTTGGATTTAAGTGGCAGAAGCAATGCATCATCTCAAAAACTGTCCACCCCCTGTCCTAACAGATATCTTCTGGCCCATTTGTGGAAGAGTGTGGTTCTGATACTGGATTCAGTATCCATGAAGCCAGAGTGGAAATAGGTAATCCTGGATTCTGAGGTTTGGCGTCGAGAAGATCAAGGATCATCTGGGTTACACTAAACCTCAGATGAAGACCAACAGATCATCTAGAGTAGCTGGATGCATAAAATCAAGAGTTCCTCAGGAGGTGATCAGTAGAGGTGCAACATGCAGCATCTGCATGGAGACATGTCCATTTTGATGGATCATTAGTTCATAAGACATAGGAGCAAAGATTAGGCCATTCAACCCATCCTGTTTTCTCCGCCATTCGATCAAATGGCTGATCTATTTTTCTTTCTCTCTCTCAACAGTCTCCTGATTTCTCTGGGGAACCTTTAACACCATTACTAATCAAGAATCTATCAATCTGTTTGAAAAATACCAAATATGAACATCAGTGTCACAGGTAGCCCCCCTCCCCCCACCTCTAAAAGACGACCGAAGAAGGGTCCCCAACCGAAACTTCACCCATCGTTGTTCTCCAGAGATGCTGCCTGGCCTGCTGAGCTACTCCAGCACTTTGTGTCTATCTTCAGTTCTAGTTGATAATTCTGGTGACAATTGTATTTGCTTTTGTGAAATATAGATTTTATAACAGTTGGAAATGTAAACTCACAGGAGGATGCCTGATGCGACAATGACAAAGAAAGGATTTTCCACAAAGAATTTGTGCAACCACGGAAACCAGATCCACTTTGATTTCTCTTTCTTCAGCAGCTGCAACCAGATCTCTACAGATTTGGAAATGGTTTTTAACGTCCGGTACGGACCACACGTTGATGACGGCTTCAATCTAATTTAATAATAAATCAAATAATAAGCAAAATTAGCTCAGGTAATATTTACATTCACAGGTTAAATTTCAAGGGAATATATAATGGGATTTAATGGTGCAGCTCGTCTTTACTTGAACTGATCAACACATAGAAATATGACTCGTATTCTGTAAATTGTACTGAATATACATGATAAATAATCGGTGAGGAAAATCAGGGGCAAATATTGCCTGTGGCCTGTTAGAGAAGGTATATGATGTGGACCAATACAAAGGGTGAATTATCTAAAATGGCTGGTACATCAGACAAATGGTTAGGCAAAAAGTTAATTTTAGGCTGATAATCAACGGAATGCAAGCTTCACTGAAAAGTAAACTTTACATTAATATGGAACAACTGAAATTTGTAATCATGGAAATATGGAACTGTAGAAAAAAAATGTGTTGGGCGTAGTGAGTTCAAGCATTTTGCTACACTGCAAACTATAAATTCAACACTGTTTTGAAGGGATATGCTATCAGCAGACTCAAACATTTCGAATCCTTACACACCTAAGTTTCTATAATTCAGGGGGAATGAACATTGAATCTCTATTATCTGGCATTATGCGGCAGGGTGGCGCGTTGGTAGAGTTGCTGCCTTACAGCGAATGCAGCGCCGGAGACTCGGGTTCGATCCTGACTACGGGCGCTGTCTGTACGGAGTTTGTACGTTCTTCCCGTGACCTGCGTGGGTTTTCTCCGAGATTTTCGGTTTCCGCCCACACTCCAAAGACATACAGGTATGTAGGTTAATTGGCTGGGCAAATGTTAAAAAAACAATTGTCCCTAGTGGGTGTAGGATAGTGTTAATGTGCGGGGATCGCTGGGCGGCGCGCTCCCGGTGGGCCGAAGGGCCTGTTTCCGCGCTGTATCTTTAAAATCTACAAGACAGTCCTTTCACTGATAGCTTAGGTGGAAAAACTGAGGATTCTTGGAAAGATTGTTATGTTGGTGAAACTATATTCATGAAGCTACCATGAAGATGGTGCAACAGCATAAGTGAATCCGCTTTACTTCTGTTTCCTCATCCTTTACTTAAATCAACAGTTACTGCTTCAGAACATTAATCTTTTACTTACCTCCATATGGTGTAGAGATGAGAAAGAGTGGCTCCCAGGAATGAAGGGAAACATAGTAGACTAATAAAGATGGTCATCATATGAGATGCCTGCCAGAGCTTGTGTGGAGGCTGACAATTCCTCATCAAACTAAGCTGAAACAGATTCAATAACATATTAGTGACACAAGTACCACATACTCCACAATTCAATCATCAGTTTCACTGCACGACTCATCATTTGGGCAAGTTTGGCTTCCTGGAAGTTCATTTAAGTTTATACAAGTTCCCTCAGGATAAAACAAAAATGAAGTACAAATAATCATATGAATTAGGAGCAGGAGTAGAACACTTGACTGCCCATTGACTGCGATTTAATAAAATCAGGGCTGATCTGATTCTAATATCAACTTTGTAGTTCCATCCACTAATGGTAACTTATCAGTCCTATTTTCATCAAGTATCACCCTCTGCTTTAACAATATTGTAGTGGGTGCGGTCACCGCGGAAATCAGGCCAGACGCCAGGTGAGTAGTAGATATACTTTATTTCGCAAGGCACACAAACACCGCACTCAAGAACTCGTGAGTCGACACACCCAAAACCTTTTATAGTCCCAGACCACCTGACCCAAGGGAACTGACCCAGGAAGTGACCTAATCCCTCCCGTCCACTGAGTGCCGAGTGGAATGACCAAGGGAGTGGCCTAGCCCCCGGGCGCCGCCACAATATTCAAATATTAAGGACTGACAGTCTTTTCAAGTGAGGTAGAGGTTCACTTGCACCTCCTCCAACCTCATCTACTGTATCCGCTGTTCCAGGTGTCAACTCCTGTACATCGGTGAGAGCAAGCACAGGCTCGGCGATCATTCTGCTGAACACCTCTGCTAAGTCTGCCTTAACCTACCCGATCCCCAGGTTGCTCAGGACCTTAACTCTTTCTCCCCCCCCCCCATTCCCAATCGGACCTTCCTGTCCTGGGCCTCCTCCATTGTCAGAGTGAGGCCCAGTGCAAATTGGAGGAACAGCACCTCATATTTCACTTGGGTAGCTTACACCCCAGCGGTATGAACATTGACTTCTCTAACTTCAAATAGCCCTTGCTTTCCCTCTCTCTCCCTTCCCAATTCACCCACCAGTCTTACTATCTCGACTACATTCTATCTCTGTCCCGCCCACTCCCCTGACCTCGGTCTGAAGAAGAGTCTCGACCCGAAACATCACCCGTTCCTTCTCTCCAGGGATGCTGCCTGTCCCAGCGGAGTTACTCCAGCATTTTGTGTCCACCGTTATGTGTAAACCCCTTTCAAGCCCAGGGCAAACCAATCAGTGATATAAAAAAAATTAAAACAGCGCAAGTTAAAGATCCAAAAGAGAAAAAATATATATATGCATCCCGAAAGCAAATTTTGGCAGCCCGATGAGCGTCTTCGAGCCTTGAATTGCTCTTGGGGTATACTTGTAACATGGGAAATACAGCAACCAATTATTACAGCAATTGTGACACTACCTGGAGAATTTCATTTTGTGACATCGACTGTGGGATAAATTGGCACGGACACCAGGGATGTCCCCCTCCTTGGTCCTCACTGAAATAATGCAACAGGATCATTTATATTCGCCTGTGAGAGAGCTAACTGGATCTCAGTTTGACCTACAAGTCAAATACTGGCCCTTCTGTCGGTGCAGGCTCAGCATTGTACTGTGTGGCTGACTAGACAGGTGCTCAACTCTCCTGATTACACAGCCTTCTGACCCAAATGTCAGAGCGTAGCCAATAGAGACACGGCCGTCTCTTCAAAACAAAAATCAAAAATAGCTTCCAAAAACCAGGTCACTGTTGTCATTGATAGATGTTGTATAATTTTCAACACATTTGTAAAGAAAAATTACCTTTTTAATGTAGAAAACCACGATAAATTTGATTATTTGGATTGCAGGCATCAATGGTACAAACAGCAGACCCACCCTGCCGAAACAAGTATGAATTTAAAGGGCATACAATGGTTCTTTATTGTCTCGTATGCACAGCACAGTAACATTCTCTTGCACAAACCACAAATTAACAATTTCGGCACCATTTACAAAGAAAAAGTCCAAAGTCCACATGCCCGAAGTACTAGAGTGGCCCCATAATCCTACTCCTGTTAATTTTCCCCTCTAACCTCACCCCCTCCCCCCACTTCTCCTGAAATTTGTGCAACCAGTGCAAATTGGCTTCTGTTTCATGCTTTACCCCAAAATTTGCAATTTTAGTGCAAGGTTTATGCCCTTGGGATATCATTCATAGAGCTTTACAGTCCATGCACTGCTTTGGAAAATGCAGTCACGATCTTAAGGGGGGGGAAATGTGGCAATCAACAAGTGTACACGCACCCACAAATGCCAATGCAAAAATAATGCGGTCATCTTAATTAACTGTATTGCTTTGTATGGTAATGTACTATGTTTTTAACTATTGTACATATTGTATTGTATTTCTTTTCTAGGATGCCTAACAACATCAGGCTAAGGGACTGTCGATGAAAACTAGCCTCTCGGCTAACTCGAGTACATTTACATTTGTTTAAATGTCAATTAATGTACATTGTCCCTTTTTCAAATTTAAAAATAAAATCTATTTCAATAATTCTTGTCATATAAATATTGGCAAAAACCCAGGATTTTTTAAATTGGGAGACCAGTCAATGAACGACAGCAGATTATTTACATGTAATTAGTTTATTAGCTTATCATTTTACCTCCTCTTTGTATAATGTTTTAGATCTGCACAAATTCTGTGCTCCAACAGGCATTCCACATATTATCTTCAACAAGCAATGCATCAACTCCCATATTAGCTCATCTGAGAACAATTAGCTCAGCTTGGGGTGATTCAAACCTGATGTGTGTGTGAGTTGCGTTGCCGCCCCAGCTGGTTGCATTAGGCATCGGTCCACTGGCAAAATTCCCCATAATAATGAATGTTTATTAGCAGACTGCGCTATCAACGGAACGTAATCAAACAGATTATTACCATGTGAGGGTTTGGCCATAGATCAAATCCAGCACATTTCTGGCAATGTCAAACTCAGGCTTTCTTTTCCTTTTCAGCAGTTTAATGCAAACCACCCTGGAGATTGAATGAAGAAGAATCAATTAAAAAGAAACATTGTAGATGACTCAATGACTGCACCGAGCCATTTTGTCTTCAGCCCACTTAATGAAATAAGACAGAATGCTGAGCCGGCATTCCTGGCACGTCACCAGTTCTCAGGGATCTTTGACAAGCTACTTCCAGTAAATGCAAACATGGCAAGTTGCCAATATGTACCTATATTCCAGTAAGTGTTGATAGACACAAAATGCTGGAGTAACTCAGCGGGACAGGCAGCTTCTCTGGAGACGTTTCGGGTCGAGACCCTTTTTCCGGTCAGAAACGTCACCCATTCCTTCTCTCCAGAGATGCTGCCTGGCCCATTGAGTTACTCCAATATCTTGTATCTATCTTCGGTGCAAGTGTTGTTGGATGTGCAATCTGGAAGTTTAATGGTTGTTCTTTAAAAAAAAATGTTTTATAAAGCATGGCTGCGAGTGTTTAGTTTAGTTTAGAGATACTGCATGGAAAAAGGCCCTTGGGCCCACTGAGACCACCAACCACCCGTTTACACTAGTGCTATAACATATAACAACTACAGCATGGAAACAGGCCTGTCCGGCCCTACCAGTCCACGCGGACCATTCTCCCTGACCTAGTCTCATCTACCTGCACTCAGACCATAACCCTCTAATCCCCTCTTATCCATATACCTATCCAATTTACTCTTAAATAATAAAATCGAGCCAGCCTCCACCACTTCCACCGGAAGCCCATTCCATACAGCCACAACCCTCTGAGTAAAGAAGTTCCCCCTCATGTTACCCCTAAACCTTTGTCCCTCAATTCTGAAGCTATGTCCCCTTGTTGGAATCTTCCCCACTCTCAAAGGGAAAAGCCTACCCACGTCAACTCTGTCCGTCCCTCTCAAAATTTTAAAAACCTCTATCAAGTCCCCCCTCAACCTTCTACGCTCCAAAGAATAAAGACCCAACCTGTTCAACCTCTCTCTGTAGCCTAAGTGCTGAAACCCAGGCAACATTCTAGTAAATCTCCTCTGTACCCTCTCCATTTTGTCGACATCCTTCCTATAATTTGCTATGTTATCCCACTTTGGCATTCACTCTCTACACACTAGGAGCAACTTACAGTAGCATTTACCCTACAAACCCGCACGTCTTATGGATGTGGGAGGAAACCCCGAGCACCTGGAGGAAACCCACAGAGTCACAGGGAGAATATTATGAAACAGCAATGAGCCAAGTCCAGAGGATCCCTTCCTTGGGAGTAAGGAAGTGGGGGTTCTAATCAGAAGGTGAATCTCCCTGAAGCTGCACTCACACTAGTGCTTGCAGTTAGAGAGCAACAGACTTGGTGCTCCATTTTCTTAGGGGCCGATGACAAGGAGGCGATGGGAGTGAAGGGAGGAAAGGAAACTTTCAGATTTTATCATATGTACCCGATTAATTTTTAATATCTACTTAAACTCTGGTTCAGGAATTATTATAATGTTAATTGACTGAGGGAGGTACACCATCATTCAAAGGTGAGACTTTACTTTCATTCAAAGGTGAGACTTTACTTTAGACCTTTGAGGTACAACGTGGCAACAGGCCCATCAACCCACCGGGTCCATGCTGACCAGTGATCACCCTGTACACTAGCACTATTCTACACACTAGGGACAATTTACAATTTACAGAAGCTCATTAACTGACAAAGCTGCATGTCTTTGGTGTGTGGGAGGAAATCAGAGCATCCAGAGAAAACCCAAGCAGTATAAACCGTACAGACAGCAGTCATAGTCAAGATTGAACCTGGGGCTGTGAGGCAACAACTCACTAATGGCCACTCACTGCGCCACTCACTAATACACCAAGAGAGGAACAAAGCGAAATAACCAACATTGATAACACCTGTTGATGCTCCACAGGTATTCAGGATACTGCCAAAAGCAAGGTGCATTTCAATGGAAGGAAAAAATATGCACTTCTGTCTAAAAGTAAAGTATATCTTTGGTGTTACAACTCGTTTAAAACTTTCTTGAGCTGGAAAACATTAAGCAAATATTGGAAGACAATGGACAAACAGAGCTCTCATAATACACACCTCCAGATATATTCTCCAAATATTGTTTCCAGGATAATGAATATAAAATCAACCACCACCAAGCGGTATAACTCTTGACCTACAAACGTTTCCCAACACTAAAGAAAAAAAGATAAGATGGTTAAATGTTGAAGATAACATGACACTGAATTTCCAAAGCAGGTTTATATCATCCTCCAATAAAAGCCGATGTCGATTTATTCTAAGGCTCACTGTGCTGTTGCTAAACGACTTCAGAATGGCAATTAATTGTCCATTTAGTCATTTAGTTATAGAAACATAGAAAATAGGTGCAGAAGGAGGCCATTCGGCCCTTCGAGCCAGCACCGCCATTCATTGTGATCATGGCTGATCATCCACAATCAGTAACCTGTGCCCAACTTCTCACCATATCCCTTGATTCCACTAGCCCCCAGAGCTCCATCTCTTAAAATCATCCAGTGATTTGGCCTCCACTGCTCTCTATGGCAGAGAATTCCACAAATTCACAACTCTCTGGGTGAAAAGGTTTCTTCTCACCTCAGTTTTCAATGGCCTCCCCTTTATTATAAGACTGAGGCCCCTGGTTCTGGACTCCCCCAGCATTGGGAACATTTTTCCTGCATCTAGCTTGTCCAGTCCTTTTATAATTTTATATGTTGCTATAGGATCCCCTCTCATCCTTCTAAACCCCAGTGAATACAAGCCTAGTCTTTTCAATCTTTCCTCACGACAGTCCCGCCATCCCAGGGATCAATCTCGTAAACCTAGGCTGCACTGCCTCAATTACAATGATGTCCTTCCTCAAATTAAGAGACCAAAACTGTCGACAATATGATAAGGTCATGTGATAGGAGCAGAATTAGACCATTTGGCCCATCAAGTCTACTCTACCATTCAATCAGGGCTGATCTTTCTCTCCCTCCTATTCTCCTGCCTTTTCTCTCCATAACCCCCGACACCCATATTAATCAAGGATCTACTTATCTCTGCCTTAAAAATATCCATTGATGGCCTCTACAGCCTTCTGTGGCAAAGAATTCCACAGATTCACCACCCTCTGTGAAAATAAATTCCTCCTCCTCTCCTTCCTAAAGGAACGTCCTTTAATTCTGAGGCTATGTCCTAGACTTTCCCACTAGTGGAAACATTCTCTCCACATCCACTCTATCCAAACCTTCTATTATTCTGTATGTTTCATTGGTGCCAAACCATTGAACCACAAATGGAGGGGGGGGGGGGGAGGGGCTGCATCAATGCAGGAGAGGTTTGGGACCAACGGGTCCACTTGGTCTAGTTTCAATATAATTTCTATTCCAGTAAATGTTGACAGACTTGCCATGAAATATCAAAGTGTTTTCTAGTGCAGAAATTATAAAATATTTCCTGCACCAATACCTTGTGCTAATGTAGTACAAATGAAAATATTACCACTTAATGAAGAGAAATATCACTAGAATTAAAGTTTTTTTGAGAATAGGTGGTGTAAGAATTTCCATTTTAGCTTAATCTTTTTTGACTTACTGATATTTCGTTTATTGTTAAGGCTTTTCCTCTTATCCAATGAAAACAAAGCAGTCCTATGATGGACATCTTCAACACCAGATTTCTGTATCAAAACAAAATTACATATCAGAGAGGCAAGAAAATTTAGTTAAAAGATAACGGTGTGGAAACAGGTCCCATGTTCTACCAACTCCATGCTGACCATGTATGGGTATGGGGAGAAGGCAGGAACGGGGTACTGATTGAGAATGATCAGCCATGATCACATTGAATGGTGGTGCTGGCTCGAAGGGCCGAAAGGCCTACTCCTGCACCTATTGTCTATTATCTATTGACCAGTGATCGCCCGCACACACACACACACAAGGGACAATATACAGATGCCAATTAACCTACACGTCTTTGGAACATAGGAGGAAACTGGAGCTCCAAGAGAAAACCCACGCGGTCATAGGGAGAACGTACAAACTCCATGCAGGCAGCACACGTCGGCAGGATCAAACCCAGGTCCCTCGCGCTGTAAGGCAGCAACTGTACTACTTCCCCAAAGGTTAAATGTTAATCCCGTGTATACTTTTGAATGGTGGATAACTTAATGTGCATTCTTAGTATCTTTTACTAAAGCAGTTTTGATGTCACCTCGGCAAGGAAAATATCATACATACTGCGCTGAAACAAAGCACAACATAAATGAAAGTTTTTGGTGCTCGAGTTTGTCCTTTATATCAAAATTAAAAATACACAAAGCTTTCTTACCTGGTAATAGAAACATAGATTCGTTGTTGTGGGAAGTCATATCTTTCCAATAATCCAATTAAGTTATAAATATAGGGCATCACAAAATTGATAGCAGACACAAGCACAGGGAGCGTTAGCAAACTAAGCTCAGCTTCTTTTTCAGATATTCCCTGTTGGATTTTTTCTGAATAATCCTTTAAAAAAAATGGAGCTTTATTCAGCTCAGAAAACAATCAAACTCCAAAACAGCTTATGTAAAATATAAAACTAAATTAAAGTTTCCTCTGCTTTACAAATAGATTTTGCCGGTCAGAAACTTGGAAAACTCATTTCCTAATGTTTATATGTTGCAATTCTACTTTCATATAGGCAGGTGGTCCCAACATTACAGGGATTTGGGTGTGTACATTCCTCAGAAATGGTCCTTGTCGAAATTTTCCTTAACATGAAGCCGTATCATCTGCACATGTCAAGAAATGAGCGCGATGAAACAAATGTTGCTTATTTTTCTTGTCATATAATTTCATATGAGCAACTTTTTATTTCATATCCCGAGTTTTTTGGTCGTTATATGTGAATTCCTTCAGGCCGAATTTCTGCTATCCAATGACCATGGTGGCAAGGTCGCCTGAGAAAAATAACAAATGAGAGGATTACGTGTGTGTGTGCGTGTGCGTGCGTGTGTTCATCGTTTCATCTGGGACATATGACAATAAAACACTCTTGGCACTCTCTCTCCTTCTCTCTTAACTCTAAACTTATTAATAACGAGCTTCTAAGTTACTGTTCATCATGGACTCTTACCTTCAACATCTTCTCGGAGTAAAAATAGACTCCAGCAGCACAGCCAGCAGCACTCCCCAAGGACAGCAGCCATCCCAGAAAGTGAACCGACAGATGAGCAAACGACTGAACAATGCTCAAGGGCTCAGCATGGAAATCATGCTCAGTAAGAGATACCTGATGGAGGAACAAGAACAAAAATAGCCATGTTTTTAGGCATTTGCACTAAATGTGAAATTCGCAAAATTTTCCATTTTCTCAAATTCTTTTACTGATTCACTATCTTTGTTGTCCTCAGTCAATGCCTGACTGATCCCTCTGTATCAACGATGCCCTCCAAGGTCCTGACTTGCTTAACACAGGAAAGGCAGGTAGACCCCAGGTTTAAATACACAAATTTCCAGTGAAGAATCTGGTTACACAGATACATAGACAGTAGGTGCAGGAGGAGGCCATTCGACCCTTCGAGCCAGCATCGCCATTCAATGTGATCATGGCTGATCATCCACAATCAGTACCCCGTTCCTGCCTTCTCCCCACACCCCTTGATTCTGCTAGCTCTAAGAGCTCTCTCTAACTCTCTTTTGAACGCATCCAGTGAATCGGCCTCCACTGCCTTCTGAGCCAGAGAATTCCACAAATTCACAACTCTCTGTATAAAGGTTTTTCCTCATCTCAGTCTACCCCTTATTCTTAAACTGTGGCCCCTGGTTCTGGACTCCCCCAATATCGGGAACATATTTCCTGCATCTAGTGTGTCCAATCCCTTAATTTAATAATTTTATATGTTATGTCACGTGAGGACACAATTCTTACATTTTTGTTTTAGTTTTAGAGATAAAGCATGGAAACAAGCCCAGGCCGACTATCACACTGGTTCTATGTTATCCGACTTTATCATGTACTCTTTGCACATTAGGAGAAATTTACAGAGGCCAATTAACCTACAAACCCACAAGTCCTTGGGATATAGAAGGAAACCAAAGGACCTGTTTCAGTCAGTCAAACCCCACACAGACAGCACCCATGGTCGGGATGGAACCCAGGTCTCTGGTGCTATGAGGCAGCAGCTCTACCAGCTGCGCCATCCCAATGACACTACTTTCTAATAGCAACATTATTTCAAAAGCTTGCACTAGCATCACATATGTTAACACTTACCATGAAGGAAGAAACTCACCTTAAGCTGGGTGCTGATGTCCTCATGATTTAACGCAATGGACTTTTTTTGAGTTACTTTAAAATCCCAAAAGCTGAACATTTTCACTGCCATACCACGATAGCCACTGCCCACTCGATAACTCTCTCCAAAAGCTTTGGACAAGCTAAAAGGTTACATTTAAAAAATGATTGAATCTTATTGCACGTCACAGACCTGTTTCTGCACATCTCTGAACACTAATTTGATCTACTTAAAATCAAAAACTCAGACCCCTCACATTTCCTTGATTATCGTTGCTTTTTGCATATCTTCCATTCATTTCTCCCAAGTATCATCCATATCTCCCATTCCCCTTTCCCCAGACTCTGTCTGAAGAAGGGTCTTGACCCGAAACGTCACCTGTTCCTTTTCTCCAGAGATGCTGCCTGACCCAGTTACTTCAACTTTTTGGTCTGTCTTTGGTTTAAACCAGCATCTGCAGTTCCACCTACAAATTTCCCAATAATAGTTGGTACCTTTGCACACCTCAGCGAGAGAACATACCTTTAGACATTTTGGACTTTAGATATAGGGTGAAAACAGGCTCTATGGCCCACCGAGTTCGCGTTGAGCTGTGATCACCCTGTACACTGGCATTATTCTAGGAATAATTTACAATTTACAGAGGCCAATTAACCTACGAACATGTACGCCTTTCGAGTGTGGGAGGAAACCAGTGCACCCGGAGAAAACACATGCGGTCACGGGGAGAAAATACAAACTCTGTACAGACAACATCTGTTGTCAGGGTCAAAACTGGGCCCCTGACACTGTAAGGCAGCAACTACCACTGCTGTGCCACCGTGCTGCCAAAATCTTGGTCTATAAATCACAATTTATTTCCTGAAAGAACTTACCAAATTTAAAGAATGAATCCACACCTATCTTTAAAGTGGGATTGTAATTTCATTACAGTCAATATTTTCATCCCTCTCCTGACATACATCCAATAAGTCTAAAGTGGTATTTGATCATTACATTGTATCCACAATTGGCACTGCTGCTTATTTTGGAAAATTATGCCAAAAGTACCAAAATATTCCCGATGCTTTATCCAATACTAAATCAACAATCAACATTGCTGAAAGAATTAGTTGATCAATAGTAAGGTGCAGGTTGAAAATTAGCAGCTCTCTTCTGTGCACTACTAGAATCACTGCATTTCATAAGTACTTTTTGTTGGCCTCAAAGTGGTTGGAGATGTCCTTAAAGGGATGAGAAGATGCAGTGTAGATGCACGTGTACTTCCTTTCAAATGGCAAGAATATGTTTCAGGAATGCAGAGGAATATTCATCTCAAAGTCTCGACTTAATATAAGCGAAAAATGGAGCTGGAGAATTAAACGTAATTTGTGGCTTTCAGCATTTCACAAGCCATTTGCAAATGGCAGTGGCCTTTGTATTACTGGAGAATGGTTGCAAGACAAAATCATTAGCCTTTGCCTCAGATGCAGCTTGCCTGCTAAGCAGGTGACTTTAAGAGGTGTGAGCGGTCAAGATGCTTGGATTCTCAGTAGTACATTGGGTGAGACAACAGGTAGCTATTTTTAAAAAACCTTTCAACACATATCTAGCTCTGCAGCAACTACCCAGTAATATTGTTAAATAGGTTTTTACACCATCAATAGATGTACTGACAAATAACCTCGGAACAGGAGAAATAGCACAAGTTTGGACATTATTAAAGCACCAAAAACAAGTGACAAATGGCAATGAAGAAGAAAAAAAGAACACAAGAAATACCAGTTGACTATTTGCCTACTCATACCTGCGCCACCATTCAAACTTTTACCTCAGTGACACTTTCATGAAGTATGTTTAATTTCCTAATATCCTATAAATGCATTTTCAATATTATCAATAATTGCCACGAAAATTCTCCACAGCCATTTTGGTAGAGAAGTCACAAAGACCATTACATTTAATAGACTGTACAGACGTTTGCCATTTGAGTAAAATATATATAAAAGAATGTTACCAATGAACCAAAATGATGCAGGTGATGAAAAAGGAAGATCCAGCAGTGTAGAGGTATGCAATCGGCATGTTATATGGTATATTAATACGGCTATTATTGTAGCCCAGACTTTTCCAAATAGTCCAAGTGTTGTTAGTATAATAACCATAATACAGAATTGTGTCTGTAAAATAACCCTAAACATGAAAAGAAACACAAATAAAAATCACAAATTAAACACGCTATCATTATATTATATTAGTGTCAATTCACTTTGCGCAAAGACTTCCCATTACAATGCATACAATGGTTTAATTGTACATTAGAAGTCCCATGCTGAGTTCCTCAAGAACCATCTAATTGGATAATATTACACTGGGTGTAATGCACCTCTGTTAATGGCCATGAGGGACACAAAACAAATTGATACACAAAACCTTGCCTATCAAGTTACATTTTCATATGTTCTATTTATTCTCAAAACAGATTTTAAAATAATTCTTGAAATACCAGCTGATGGGCTGATTCTTGATGGGCTGTGGGGGCCATCAATGGATACTTTTAAGGTGGAGATGATAGGTTTTTGATTAATACGGGTGTCAGGGTAATGGGTGAAGACAGGCGAATGGGGTTGAGAGGGAAAGATAGATCAGCCATGATTGAACGGCGGTGAAGAAGTTGATGGGCTGAATGGCCTAATTCTCTTTTCACGCATACTGCTTGACCCACTGACTGCTTCTAGCACTTCCAATTTTTATTTCAGTTTGCTAGCATTTCCAGTTTTTTTATTTTCAAACTTCTATATTCATTTAGTTACATCAACCAGAACCAAATATATTCCTTAAGAAATCAACAATTTATTCTGATAAAAGAATACAGGGAAGAAAGCAGGACTACACAAACTGTTTTTTTTCTTTTTGCCACATTTTTCATACAAGGTACACCTTTGTCTCCCAATAAGACCAGAACAAAAAGGGCACCTTAAGAAAGGAGATGAGGAGGGTGTTTTTCAGTCAGAGGGTGACGAATCTGTGGAATTCATTGCCACTGAAGGCTGTGGGGGCCATCAATGGATACTTTTAAGGTGGAGATTGATAGGTTTTTGATTAATACGGGTGTCAGGGTAATGGGTGAAGACAGGCGAATGGGGTTGAGAGGGAAAGATAGATCAGCCATGATTGAATGGCAGTGAAGAAGTTGATGGGCTGAATGGCCTAATTCTGCTGCTATAACTTAAGAATGTCGGTTTTAACATCTGAAATAAGAGAGTTATGGCCATTATTTCAGATCTTAAAATAAGAGAGTTATGGCCATTAGTCTTTTCTCTGTGCTATAAATGTGAGATCCAGACAGTCATCAGAAGCAGATTCAGTTACAAATGGTTTGCAGGAATTTGTACAGCACATACAATTCTTTCCTATTGTTCACTTGGCAATAAAACCCAGACCTTTTCTGCTGCAGAGGAAATCCAAGATAGCTTTTATTATATCTGTCTATCTAATTATCTACAAATAAATCACAGTTACAGAAAAAGCTATTTATTTCAACTATTCCATGTTGTAATCACTTTATATTACTACCATGTTAATGCATTTAAGCATATTGAAATGGAATGGTTTATCATGGTGTACTATTTTAGCTGCATCAATCTAAACAGCCCGAGAATAAGTTCAATTTAGGATGCAGCCCTTTGTCAATTGTTTCTAGCCTTGATCAGTCCTCTGACCAATTTGGTTTTGTTCAGAGATATAGCACGGAACCAGGCCCTTCTCCCCACTGTCTTTGCCGCCTGTCGATTATATGTTCACACCAGTTCTATGTTATCTTGCTTTCTCATCCTCTCTCTACATCTCCGCACAAGTTACGGAGGCCAATTTACTTATAAACCTGCATGTCTTTGGGATGTGGGAAGAAACCAGGCCACTCGGAGGAAACCCATGTGGTCAAAGGGAGAACCTGCAAACTCCATACAGACAGCACCCGAGGTCAGGACTGAACTTGGGTCTCTGGCGCTGTGAGACCACAGCTCTACCAGCTCAACCTCTGTGCTTAACAGTTGGCAGGACTTTGGGTTATGTTTGAGACAATCCATTCTGCAGTAGTGCAGACCAAATCGCAGAAAATCCACCTGTGGAGGATAGGTGTTCCTTGGGCAAAGGCATTAGCAAGCACTGTGACTTGCACCTGGCCATCAAGAACCAAATCAGTTTGTTTAAGGTACATGCAAATGCAATTGTCCAAATACAAATGGAATGTGGGAGGAAACCAGAGCACCCGGAGAAAACCCGCACGGTCACAGGGAGAACGTACAAACTCCACACAGACAGCACCCTTAGTGAGATAAAACCCAAGTCTCTGGCGCTGTATGGCATCAGCTCTACTGCTGTGCAACAGTGCCGCCCAAATGTTGTAACAATAAAAAATATTAATGCTAAGATGCTAGTTTGCACTAGTAGGGAGAGTCTAGGACGAGAGGCCTTAGCCACAGAATAAAAGGAGCTACTTTTGGAAAAGAGATGAGGAGGCATTTATTTCATCAGAGGGTGGTGAATCTGTGGAATTCATTGCCACAGATGGCTGTGGAGGCCATCAAGGGATATTTTTTAAGGCGGAGGTTGACTGATTCTTGATTAGTAAGGGTGTCAGGGGTTACGGGGTGAAGGCAGGAGAATGGGGTCGAGAAATGAAAGATAGATCAGCCATGATTGAATGCCAGAGTAGACTTGATGAGCCGAATGGCCTTATGCTGTTCCTTGACTTATGACCTTATAAGAGAACGCTCTTTCAAATAAACTAGATTTATTTTACTTACAGTCCCGTACAGGAGTTCTAATCCAACAAATGTTCTTTTTGTTATTTCAGGAGGATTTGTGGCTTGTGGAATAACAATAAAGCAAAGGTTCAGGACAAGGAGGAAAGTATTGAACATTAGCAGCATCTTGAGGAAGATGAAGTATGAAAGCACACCCATGCCAAAGCGACCGCTAATTTGTTTCTGGGCGATTTGCCACAGCTGCAACGAGTGTAGGAAGGAGTGGAATCCATACCAACACTGCCTGGTTGCCTAATTACAAAACAAACACAAGAACAAGGTTACACAGCCTGTAGGAGGAAAACATGGTTTGAATAGAGTCACAGAGCTATAGAATGATATAGTGTGGAAACAGGCCCTTCGGTCCACACCGGCCAACATGTCCCAGCTACACTTAGTCCCACCTGCCTGCGTTTGAACCATATCCCTCCAAACCCGTCCTATCCATGTACCTGTCCAACTGTTTTTTAAATGCTGGTTTAGTCCCTGCCTCAACTACCTCCTCTGGTCTCTCTTCGGTTTAAACCAGCATCTGCAGTTCCTTCCTACATACCTCCTCTGGCAGCTTGTTCCATACACCCACCACCCTGTTTGTGAAAAAGTTACACCTCCGATTCCTATTAAATCTTTTCCCCTTCACCTTAAACCCATGTCCTTTGATCCACCTACTCTGGGCAAGAGCCTCTGTGCATCTACCAGATCTATTCCTCTCAAGATTTTATACACCTTAATAAGATCACCTCGCATCCTTCTGTGCCCCAAGGAATAGAGTCCCAGCCTAAACCTGCACCAGTAGCTCAGACCCACTAGCCCTGGCAATATCTTTGTAAATCTTTTCTGTACCCTTTCCAGCTTGACAACATATTTTCTATAACTTAGTGCCCAGACTGAACACAAAACTCTAAATGTGGCCTCACCAATGAGTTGTACAATTGCAACCTGACCTCCCAATTTCTAGACTCAACATTCAAACTGATGAAGGCCAATGTGCAAAACGCCTTTTGACCACCCTATCCACCTGCGACTCCACCTTCAAGGAACCATGCACTTGCACTCCTAGATCCCTCTGCTCTACAACACTCCCCAGACCCCGACCATTCACTGTGTAGATCCTGCCCATGTTAGACTTACCAAAAAGCAACACCTTACATGATAGAAGTTGCTTTATTCTTTGGATATTTGACAACATAATAACACAGGCAAGGTTTTAGCAACAATGAAAGGTATTGCATATATATCAATAAAGAAATTAGATTTATATTGTTTAGTTTAATTTAGAGATACAGCAAAGAAACTGGCCCTTCGGCCCACCGAGTCCATTCCAAGCATCGATCACTGTTAGCACTAGTTTCGTTATCCTACTTTTCGACCCACTCCCTACACACTAGGAGCAATTTTACAGTCCTATTAACCTACAAACCTGCACGTCTTTGGAATGCGGGAAGAAACAGGAGCAACCATGCAGCCACGGGGAAAATATGCAAACTCCACACAGACAGCACCCAAGCTCAGGATCAAACCCGGTGCTGTGATGGAGCAACTATGGCTTTCCACATTTGGGGAAATAATACTTTCTACAACTTGAGATGCATGTGTCGTTCAAACTTTAAAGGAGATTCAAAATAGGATTGACATCCATTCTTTGGCAGGACTCCATCACCAGGATTGAAGAGGATTGCAGTTTTCTAACATCTAGTGTTTTGTGTTTCTCAGTCCCTGCATTCTCCCGTTCTCATTCACCTGCTCCTAAAAACATCGCATCCAGAGAGATCAGCTGAAATCAATAAAGGAAGACACAGAGTACTGGAGTCGTTTAGTGGGTCAGGCAGCATCTCAGGAGCACATGGAAAGGCGACGTTTCGGATCGGGGCCATTTCTGTGATGTGCCTGATCCGCTGAGCTACTCCTGCTCTTGGAGTCTTCTTTTGTAATGAAACATCTGCAGTTCCTTGTCTCTGAAATTAACAAATCCTCACCACCACCATTTGCATCACCCAAACCCTTCATCTCCATCCTACCAAACAGATTCCCCTTGTTTGCTCCTCCCCTCACCCTTTTGTACAACTGAACGCAGGTTTGGTTTCTAAATTTTCCCATCTGAACAAGGTCATCAACCTGAAATGTTAACTCATTTTCTCCCCCACAGAAGCTTCCTGACTGCTGAGTATTTATAGCAATTTGTGTTTTTATTGTACAGTAACGAAACCCCAACATGAACGGCCTACATGTGCATATACCCATTTTGAGACTCAATCAAATTTCCAGGCCAGTTAGCAGGAGAAGTCATCTTTTAGAGGAGAGCATTTTTGGACAATTTGAGAATTTAATAAACAATATAATTTCCATGTGAACATTACCAACATCTTGTTTCCCACTTGAGAGTCTTGAGTGCTTTTTCTGAACGTTAAGCTCTGTATTCATGCAAATTGCTGTTAATAGCCTGTGCTGATTAATGTTCCGAGAAATTTCTTGTTGAATAGTACATCAGCATAAAAAAAAATGAATAGAGGCCTTTAGAACCAAATAACTGAACGAAGATAGACACAAAATGCTGGAGTAATTCAGTGGGTTAGGCAGCATCTCTGGGGAAAAAAGGATGGGGGACATTTTGGATCGGGACACTTCTTCACCCTTCTGAAGAAGTCAGGTCTGGAGAAGGGTCTCGGCCCAAAATATCACCCATCCATTTTCTCCAGAAATGCTGCCTGACCCGCTGAGTTACTCCAGCACTTTAAGTCTATCTTTTGTGTGGACCAGTATCTGCAGTTCTTCGTTTCAACAACTGAACTGAAATATTGGTTCTGCTTCACAATGATTTATTTTGTGGTTCTGCATATTATAATCTCCTTGCACATTGCTCAATGCAATAGAAAATGATTTTGTAAATAATAGACATTCAAAAACAATGTGGGATGGTTTTAAAATGAAAACCTTTTAAACTTTGCTTACAATGATCAGACTGTACTTTACACGGCTCCAACATGAGAGACGATTTGTTTCAAGAGGACCGTCATCAACATCCCTGCATGACGTCATGCGCCTGATGGAATAGCTTCAGGTTAGATACACAGAACATAGAACAATACAGCACAGGAGTGGGCCCTTCGGCATACAATGTATGTCAGAGAGGACTCTCTTGAACTTCTACATGTGTACAATAGAGAGCATATTGACTGGTTGCATCACGGCCTGGTTCTGCAAGTTGAAGGCTCAGAAACAAAGAAGGTAGCGGTAGCGCAGCGGTAGAGTTGCTGCTTTACAGCGAATGCAGCGCCGGAGACTCAGGTTCGATCCTGACTACGGGTGCTGCACTGTAAGGAGCTTGTACGTTCTCCCCGTGACCTGCGTGGGTTTTCTCCGAGATCTTCGGTTTCCTCCCACACTCCAAAGACGTACAGGTATATAGGTTAATTGGCTGGGTAAATGTAAAAATTGTCCCTAGTGGGTGTAGGATAGTGTTAATGTACGGGGATCGTTGGGCGGCACGGACTTGGTGGGCCGAAAAGGCCTGTTTCCGGCTGTATATATATGATATGATGATATGAAGATTACAAAAAGTGGTAAACACTGCCCAGTCCATCACAAGTACTGACCTCCCCACCATCAAAGGGATTTACAGGTGTTGCTGCCTCAAAAAGGCAGCCAGCATCATCAGATACCCACACCACCCTGGCCACACCAGGCTGTGACCATATTGTCTGACCATATTTCACTCTTACCATCGAGAAGAAGATATAGGCGCCTGGAAACTGTAATGTATCTTCAAATTATTCCCTACAGCCATCAAGCTATTAAACACTACAACCTCCAAAGAAGCTCCGAACTACATAGACTTGAGGGCATTGGTTTTGTCTTTTTGGTGTGTGCATGTGTGTGTATGTATGTGTCACACAGGCACTGAATTTTGTTTTCTAGTTTATTATATTGTTTACAGAGTACGACGTTTTCATATTCTGTTGTGCTGCTGCAAGTAAGAATTTCATTGTTCTGCCTGGGACATATGACAATAAAACCTCTGGACTCTTGACTTTTAAACATGATGCCAAGTTGAACTGATCTCATCTGCCTGCACATGATCCATGTCCCTCTATTCCCTGCACTTCCATGTGCCTCTCCAAAAGCCTCTGAAACACAACTTGTGATTATACAGTCAACCTCAGCCCTAATGCCATACCACGATATGTTCCACCATTTGAATGATTTTAACTTCCCCATGCAAGTAATAATTATGTAGCAGAGGTTCCTTTGTCCCTCACATCTAAACCACGATGATCCAGCCTGCAATGACTACAACCATCAAAAGAATGTCAAACCGTTGGTGCCAATTAGTATCATGGTCTGAACAGAAATTGGCTGACCATCTTTCACACTAAATCCTTTCAGCTTAAATGGTAATTTCATCTGGTGTTGAAATAAGATCCCAGCGAATATTCTTGTGGGGATGCATTGATTTTTTTTTTCCATTGCAAAAAACATTAACGGCCTAGTTCTTAAAAGTTTAGTTTAGTTTAGAGATAGAGCGTGGAAACAAGCCCTTTGACCCACCAAGTCCACGCCAAGCAACGATCACCTGTACACCTGTTCCACCCTACACGCGAGGGACAATTTACAGAAGCCAATTAACCTACAAACGTGCACTTCGTTCGAATGTGGGAGGAAACCAGAACACTCGGAGAAAATCTAAGCATTCACAGGAAGAATGTGCAAACTCTGTGCAGACAGCACCCGCAGTCAGGATGGAACCCAGGTCTCTGGCACTGTAAGGCAGCAACTCTACCGCTGAGCCACTGTTCCGCCCTGTGCAAAGGCATGTGCAACTATTATGAAAAAAAGACAAAATACTGGAGTAAATCAGCAGGTCATGCAGAATCTCTGGAGAGCATGAATAGATAACGTTTCTGGTCGGGATCCTAATTCAAACCTAGTTTGAAGAAGGGTCCTAATCCGAAATGTCACTTATCCACATTCTTAAACAAAAGGATTCTTAAACAAAAGGATTTTTTAGCTCCAGCCGTATTGTAGAGGATAGATCAAAAGAGTATCATGCTTTCAATGGATTTAGACAGACAGCCATGATATTACACAAAAGGTTAGTCCTTTTGACCTTCTGTTGACCATGATAGAACAACGGAAAGACTAGGAATGTGAAAGATGCAGTAAAATGGCACAGCTCATCACATTGTTCATCTGTGGAATTCTCTGCCACAGAAGGTAGTGGAGGCCAATTCACTGGATGTTTTCAAGAGGGAGTTAGATTTAGCTTTTAGGGCTAAAGGAATCAAGGGATATGGGGAACAAGCAGGAACGGGGTACTGATTTTAGATGATCAGCCATGAGCATATTGAATGGCAGTGCTGGCTCGAAGGGCCGAATGGCCTACTCCTGCACCTATTTTTCTATGGAGTTTCTGACCTGAGCTCTCGTTTCATTGTGAGATTCAGAGGCATGCTCTGCAGCATCTTAACACGGTCATTCCCAGGCATCTGCTGCAATTCACCCAAGAGTTTTTTCTTTTCTGAATATAGAAATTAAACAATAAAAAATCCATTAGTTCGTTCTTTGCAAAATAGCAACCAACTAGAAGAGCATATTAACTCAAAGGAACAAAAAGTTTCCACTTAAAAAAAAATGTACTCGGAATTTTTCCAATCATAACTCTTGATAATGATTAAGATTGTTTGAAGTGATTGGCTACAACAGCTCAGAGCAGTTTGTCCTCTGTCATTCCCTCATTTTCGTGGGAATCATTGTTAGCCGCCTCCTCACCTGTTATGGGAGCTCATACAGAAGACTCCACAATAGTGCAGTGCAGTCACAATAATGACAATTAAACACTTTTGACTTAACTCTGTTATTTTAAATTCTGTTATCAGGTGCTTCTCCTTTGAAAGGGAAGTTTGATAAAAATATGATAAAACACAGTACAACATGCTCTAATCTCAATCAAAATGCCGACAACGGACCAACTGAATTAACCAATTTAACCCATTATCCCACCATAGCACAAGATAACACAATGACGAAAGTTCATCAAGTTGCATAGAGATTGCTGTAATTTACATAAAATATTAAAACAACTATTTCGGTGTGGACTCTTTTTCATCATCAAAAATGTAGTCTTGCATTAAAACTCACCTAACTCTTCTTCATAAATCCCGTCTACTGAAACTGCATCCCGAATGCTTGGTCTCATAGAGCGAGGCATGTCCGTCAGGGCAGGTCGGATTCTTTTCTGCCGTAATCTCAATGTACGGTTGTAATATTCGGAGATAATTGCACCCTTTGACCGACCTGTATGTTGCATAACGTAGGAAAATAACTGCAGATGCTGGCACAAATTGAAGGTATCACAAAATGCTGGAGTAACTCAGCAGGTCAGGCAGCATCTCAGGAGAGAAGGAATGGGTGACGTTTCAGGTCGAGACCCTTCTTCAGACTGAAGAAGGGTTTTGACCCGAAACGTCACCCATTCCTTCTCTCCTGAGATACTGCCTGACCTGCTGAGTTACTCCTGCATTTTGTGATACCTTCTGTATGTTACATAACATTCAGTTCCTTTTATACCCTGGTGATCTCAATTGACATTCAAAGTGAAGACCATAAACCTTGGGGAATTAACACGGTTATAAACCTACCAACAAACTTGTGACACTGACTTCTGGTTGAAGGTGAAGTGTGGTACAAGATGGATACTGTATCCCTTTTTTGTTTTTATCTAAAGGCAGATTTCTTGACTATACAATTAATGGGGAATAACCCAAGTAGGTTTTTGAGCAGAAACTTCTTTATCCATTTGTGGCTGAATCCTAGCCTTAAAATACCACTTTCTAAGGTGACGATGTACAAGTATTGAACTTGCAGCACCCAAATAAAAACAGAGAAAGTTTGGCCTCTTGCTTATGAAACTGCCACATTGAACACCGCCAAATGAATTTCAGCGATAGAATTTATTTTCTATATTAAAAACAGAAAAAATTAAATCAGACAAATTCCTTTTTGGAGACACATGAAACTGCAGATGCTGGTTTACAAATGAGCTTTTAGCTCCCCTTCTATTAGCACCAGGGTGAAACCACAGAAGCACGTGGTCTTGTCCTCAAAATGTGAAAGCATCACCATAAAAGCAAAATATTGGCCAGGTAAACAGGCCAAAATACACCATGTACGCACATTGTAGACATGGAAATTGGTAATGTTTAGGATAAAGCCAATCTGGCTTATTGCACACACTCAAACATGGATAGAAAGTGCTGGAGTAACCCAGCGGGTCAGGCAACATCGCTGGAGAATATGGATAGGTGATGTTTTGGGTCGAAGAAAGGTCCCAACACAAAACGTCAACTATCCATGTTCTCCAGAGATGGAGCCTGACCCACTGAGTTAGTCCAGCACTTTGCATCTTTCTGCAGCCTAATACATCAAGTTACTCCAGCAGTTTATGTTTTATTTTGTAAACCAGCATCTGCAGTTCCTTGTGCCTACTTGTTTTTTGGCAGAGAAGTGGGACTAGGCCTCAACTGGAGGCCTGGCTGCTCCAGCCATTCTACAAAGTGGAGGGAGCAAAAGGCTATGCATAAGCCTCAAACATCAGACCCAAGACTCTAACCCACTCAACCACCCCGATGATGACTTGTTGCCAACAAAGGCTTTTTAAAAAAATGGTTTTTCAAATGTCACTGATGGAAAAATTTGAAATACAGTTCAAGTAGATTTAATTCAAAAACAATCTAAAGATATTTTTTCATTTAAGAGAAAGCAAAGGTTAAATGAAGAGGAGGATCTCATCAAAAACCACCAAATAATGAAAGGCCTAGATAGTGTGGTTGGAGAGGATGTTTCCAGTAGTGGGAAAGTATAGCACCAGAGGGCACTGCCTCACAATAAAAGGACGTACCTTTGCAATGTTGATGAGGAGGATTTTTTTTTAGCCAGAGGATGGCGAATCTGTGGAATTAATCGTCATAGTTGGTTGTTATAGCCAGATCATTGGGTGTTTTTAAAGGGGAGATTAATGGGTTCTTGATTAGTAATCAAAGGTTACAGGGAGAAGGCAGAAGATTGGAGTTGAGAGGGAAAAATAGATCAGCTGTGGTCGATTGACGGAGCAGACTCAATGGGCTGAATGGGCTAATTTTGCTCCCATGTCTTATGGTCTCCGCTCAGGATGGTAGTGTTTGTTGCTGGACTCTGAATGTGATAGCAATTCCTCCCGAGTTCCTGCTCTTCTGGCAATGCAAAGGCTTGGAACCGATGGACAGGCTGACCTGTGACATGGATGACCCTTAGATTCAGACTAGTTTATTGTCATAAACACCTGGGTGCAAAGAAAATTTCTTGTTCGCATGAAGCTTGCAGAACGAACAGTATACCTTGATAGTTTTGTTTGGAATTGTAAGTTAGAGGCAAGTTTGTTTTGGACCACTGTTGATTCATGTAGTAATAAGTGCAAATACTCTCCAAATAAAAAATAATCATTCTCGTATTCAACTATTTAAACAATGAAGAATGAGCTAAATGTTATAATTTCTGCAATATATATTCACTCCTTATAACCCTTAATAAATGTCTAATGCAGTCTCCAGATGCCTATGTATATAAACAATGCACAGTTCATTCAAGTAAGGCAATATAATTAAGAATGCTAAAACTCACCTATAGTTCTACTGGGCATGAATGAAAGGATTTTCATGGTAGCTGGATCGTAGCAGTCAACTTCAGGCCATTCTTGTCTTTGAGCTGGTGTACTGTGGTACCCTAAATTTTCTGAACAAGATCAGAACATAAAATAAATTTCAGAATCCAACATTCAGGGTCTGAAGGAGGATCGAAACCCGAAACTTCACCCATCCTTTTTCTCCAAAGATGCTGCCTGATCCACTGAGTTACTCCAGCACTTTGTGTCCACCTTTGGTGTAAACCAGCATCTGCAGTTCCTTGTTTCTACATTAGGGGAACGTATTTCATTCTGGAACTTTTGACTTTTATTATCTCTATTGTAAATGCTGCCGTTGCACGTGTCTTTGTCAGTGTCTAGTGACTGATCCTTCCCTCAGAGGGCACCCATCATTCAAAACACGACTTCTTGATCAGCACCCACACTTGCACTCAATCCATAAAGCCCCAAGTATGAAATGCCCACCCTCACATTTCAATCCCATCCTATCGAGGTCTTCTCTTGTTTGACCACATTCCCAAGACCTGTTCCTCAGCTTCAAGACTCGTGTGCATTTTATCAGCTGGCCCTCAGCTGCTGGAGACCTCATGCTCTCGAAGTCCTTCCTCAATAACCGTTTACTCCTCGAAATTACTCTCCTCAAACCCCACATCTTTGGTGTTTATTTTTCCACATGATTGTGTGAAATACATTAATTATAGATATGACATTTCCACATTCATGATCCTGCAGAATTTATGGATAATTTAAAACAGAACTGGGCATTACCAGAGCCCACAGTGGGCAGATCCTCCATCTCAATCATCTCCGATGGCTCTACATCTTGAAGGCTTTGTTCTGAGATTAGATGAGCAAAGGAATCATGAACCACATCTTCATCAAAGCAAGAGTCAGGAGAAGCAAGATCATCATAACTGGAATAAAAATATATTTATATTTTATGCACCAAGTGGGCGGCACGGTAGCGCAGCGGTATAGTTGCTGCTTTACAGCGAATGCAGCGCCGGAGACTCAGGTTCAATCCTGACTACGGGTGCTGTACTGTAAGGAGTTTGTACGTTCTCCCCGTGACCTGCGTGGGTTTTCTCCGAGATCTTCGGTTTCCTCCCACACTCCAAAGACGTACAGGTATGTAGGTTAATTGGCTGGGTAAATGTAAAAATTGTCCCTAGTGGGTGTAGGATAGTGTTAATGTACGGGGATCGCTGGGCGGCACGGACTTGGTGGGCCGAAAAGGCCTGTTTCCGGCTGTATGTATATGATAAGTCTATTGGAACCTCTGACAACAAAACATGAGTTTTTAAAGGCACACCCTTCTTGTCAAACACATTAAAAAAAATATAAAGCCCCATTTAAACTTTCAAGAACTCGTATTCATCACAAAGTACTCTGGGATTTGGATCAGCGCTGGAACAATTTCTAACCACATAATTTATATTCAGAAATTCCACAGTGGTTCATGCGGTTTTCCAAAACGTATTATCATTAAAACCAGACATTCTTAGAATGGGCTAATCTACTAAGCAAACATTTTCCGGGTTTAATCACTTAATAAAGCAGCAGCAGCAGCAAGTTGAATTGACTCCAAATTAATGCTGCTTTGAAACATTTTATGGTTCAGTCAGTTGGAGTTCACTTGAAGATATTTATTTTGCAGAATTTTAAAAAAGACAAGTAGCCCACTATCTATTTGCCAAAATTTGTTATCTCTCTCAATATTATAGTCAGAGTCATGCAGCACAGAAACAGGGCTTCTAGCTCAGCTTGTCCACGATAACTGTTTACGCTAGTGTCCCATCTATGCTAGTCCCACCTGCCATCTTTGGCCTATATCCCTCTAAACCTTTCCCGTGCATGTACCCATCCAAATATCTTTTAAATGTTGTTATAGTATCTGCCTCAACTCCCCCTGGCAGCTCGTTCCATATACCTGTGTGAAAAAATTGCCCCTCAGCTTCCTATTAAATCTTTCCCCTCTCACATTAAACCTATGTCCTCTGGTTCTTGATTCCCTACTCTGGTTAAAAGACTCTGTGCATCCACTCTATCCATTTCCCTCATGATCTGAGACATTTCTATTATGCAAGAACTTTGGCTCACTCTTCACCTTATATCTTTGGCAGTGGGCTAAAACTGCATTTAGCTTAACAATTATAAAACGTTGGGAGTTTTGTCTCCTTAAATAGTTCTGAAATAAATGCTCACTTTCCAGGAGGTTGGTCAGCCAGTGATACAACATTTGAACAGCAAATAGGAAGTCATCCAAGCATGAGTGTGGCATGAGTGGAAAACAATGGTATTTTCTATTATTGATAGTGCACTTGCTCAAGGTCTCCATACATATACGTATCATATGCACAGAAGGATGAAGAACAGATGTTATTAATGGTTCGATAGTTTCATTATTATCACATGTACCAAGTTACAGCGAAATATCATTTTTGCATACAAATCAGCAAGACTATCACCATTCATAATAATCATCATCCCCCAGTTAGTACAGAATGTATAGAACAGACCACTGGGTCTAAATGAAAGAGGTGTCATTTTGGCGCCATTTTACAGTCCCAGCAGCAGCTGGCCACAAAGACCCTTTGCAGCAGTCGTCTCCATTCTCAGCCGTCCTGCAAACCATCGTCTCATTCATCGTACCGTCCTCTTCAGCCTTTGTTCCCTGGGGGGGGGGCATCTGAAGTAAGCTGTGCACACATGAAGTATCCAAACGCATTTCACGACCAGGATTTGAAATTGTTCTTTTGGAAAGGGCATACAATTATTGTGCCGTGCAAAAATATTTATAAACCACCTCACAGTTGACCGGGAATTATAATCTCCTGTCTGGTAAACTGAGCACCTGATCTGAGTCAACAACAAAAAGCCCCAAAAAACGATGCAATTCACCGGACGGATGTGACTCACTCACCTGATCTCAGGAGCATGATCCAAACTATCAAGGTCAAAGCTCACACTGCATGCCATGGTGCTTAGGTGATTTCTTCAGATTTGTAGTTTTATTTAATGTTTGTGGTTGCTCAATACCTTTGCCTCGTAACCAAATCACCTCATAACATTTTTTTGACACCTATTGAAACAAAAATAAAAACATTGCCTCAATACTTGACTGAGTTTCTAAATTAACATTCCCCTACATAATAGACTTAAAAATATAATTTAGTGCATAATACTGTGGAAAAACGTATCAATGTGCCTTCAATGCAGAAAAATTTCTGACAGGTTTCCGAGGCATAATCAACCAGAGCATAAGAAGCATAAGGAGCGAAAGAAGAAATACCATTTCCACAGCTGCTGAACCATTTTCAAGGCTATTGGGTGTTCCAGTCATAAGGATGTCAAACTAAGCTTCAGAAAAAAAATATTCCACCTCATCACGCACACAGTTAATGTGTTGGCTTGATGAATGGAAATCCCAGACACAAAATGATAGGAGGATTAAAAATTCAAATTTTGCACATGAAGATACGAAAAACCCATGCAAAGCATAAAATTAATTCAGCCTTTAAGGAAGTAGAGATAAGTAACGTGAAGGTGTTTTAAATTTAAATTTACATGTGTATATGAACAGCATCTTTGCGAATGTCAAACAGCTTTTCTCAGAATTCCAGTGAACATTATGCTGCTATTTAAAATGTTTGCAATATACTAGATCATATACAGTATATGGCACCAAGGTAAAAGGTCTGCCACAATGTCACTGAATGGTGGAACATGCATGAGGGACCTCCGCCTGTATCCACGTCCTATGTTTAAGCTTCACCCCAAAGTTACCTCTGATTCTTGGCAGCATAAAACATGGAAGTGTGAAACTCTAGTGTTTGTTCAATGGATATTCAATAAATGCATCAGAAGATGTCTGGGCTTTTCCATTTCAATGTAAATCAATGTTTAATACCATTGCTGCCAAGCATTTTCTCTAGTACAGAAAATAAACTTCTAGAAATGTAGTCTCAGTGCTTAAAGGCTGTTTGATTTTGTTGTTGTATACTGTTCCGACACCTTGTGTTTCACAAAAATGTACAGTTCACCAAATTATATATTGTTTGGAATGGTTGTATTTCATATCTACTTAAAACACTAAGCACCAGAGTAACTCAGTGGGTCAGGCAGCATCGGTGGTAGGAATGGATGTGACGATTCCTGACACGAAACATTGCCTACCCATTCCTTCCACAGATGTTACCTAATCTACAGAGTTACTCCAGCACTATGTGCTTTATGTAAAATTCCAGCATCTGCAGTTACTTGTGTTAGGAATAATATTCACAAATAATATCCCTTCAGGATATTATTTATTCCTTTATTTTCTATACCAATTAATTCCAAGGAATTATATCCTTTACACTGAATAATATTTCTAAATGTCAACCCCACTGATAATCACAAGATAAATGAAGGCAAGGTGACAGAATAGATGCAAAGAAACAATTAGAAAATCACTAACATTGATTTTAGAAGGGAAACAAATCCTGATCGAGTATCATTTCTGAAGTGGCAACTGCATTGAATTAACGAATGATGTTTAATTGTCATGCACATGGAATGTTATGACATCGATGTTTGGTGTGTGCACATGTTGGTGAGCTGTTCCTGTTCGGCTGGAATGAAGTGCACACCCTTGTATGAAGCTCATAATACTCTGAAGACCTGATTTCAATCTGTTTACTGGCACTAAGGCCTATTCTAAAGAAGGGTCTCGACCCGAAACGTCACCCATTCCTTCACTCCAGAGATGCTGCCTGTCTCCAGAGTTACTCCAGCTTTTTGTGTCTATCATCTATTCTAAAAATAATGGAATAGACAACAGAATAGATTTCAATCCTTCTCATAGATATGCATGGAATCGAGGAATATGGATCACGTGAATGCGGAGGAGATTAGTTTAACTTGGCATCTTGTTCAGCATGGACATTGTTGGCTGAAAGGCCCGTTCCTGTGCTGGATGGTTCAATGTTGTCTGTTCAACACAGTTGTGGATTAGCACTGGTGGGAAAAGTGATCCAGAGGGAAATAAAAATCTTTGTTGCACAACAACAGGATTTCTCTGACATTGGCTTTTCATCAGATGAACAAAAATTGCTGAGGAAGATCCTAAGTGATAGGATTTATATACATTTGGGAAGACAGGGACTGTTCAGGAATAGTCAGCATGGCTTTGTGTAGGGAAAATCCAATCTCAGGTGTTTTAATAGGTTTTATGGGGAGATATCTAAGAAGACTGATGAAGGCAAGGTGGTTAAGTGTGTCTTTATGACAATGGTTTTTTTCTGCCTATGCTGTCTCTGTTTGTTGTCGTTCGCCTGACAGGGGTCAGTTGACAGGGCACACCACGAGGAGGTCGACAACATGAGCCCACCACAAAAACCACCACAACGGCCTTTCACCTGAACAAGGATGCTCAACGCCAGCTAACCGTCACCCTCAATGGGTCACCCCTACAACCCATTTCCTACATATCTCGGGGTGAAACTAGATCGGCAGCAGACCTACAAGCAACACCTTGAAGCTCTCCTTGCTAAAGTCTCGGCTCGGAACAACCTCCTGCGTTGCTTGGACAGATCGTCATGGGGCGCCAGGACATCTACTCTTCGAACCAGCGCTCTTGCATTCGTGTACAGCGTCGCTGAGTACGCCGCCCCAGCATGGTGCCGCAGCGCTCATACCAGCAAGCTAGACGCCACCCTCAACGACACCATGCGGATCATCACTGGCTGCCTACGCCCTACTCCGACGGATCTCCTGCCGGTGCTCGCAGATATCGCACCCGCCAAGCTTCACAGAGAGTTCTTCACTCATAGGCTGGTGTGCAAGGCCCCATCGGACGCCAAACATCCTTTGCACCACCTCGCCCAGGATTCACAGCAACTGGGAACTCAACGCATGTCATCTCGTCGCCCTTTCTCCCGTCATGCAGCGACCCTCTGTGGCTCCGGTTTCAACATACTAGGAGCATGGAGAACCAGTTGGGAACAGACATCGCCACCTCCTCAATTCACTGTCGCACCGAACACCACAGCCCCACCTGGCTCGGACATGCCCCGCAAAGAGTGGGTCGCCCTGAACCGGCTCCGCACAGGGGTCGGCCGGTTCAACGCCAACATGCATCGTTGGGGGTTGCGTCCATCAGCAGCCTGCGTGTGTGGAGCAGACCAGCAAACAGCGCAGCACGTCATTTTCAACTGCGCTGTCCTTCGTCCCCCTGGTGGAGGGGTAAACCTCACGGCCCTTGACAACAGCACATTGCACTGGCTACAGCGCCTGGAGGGCGTTACATAGTTTCTGCTGCCTCAAACGCAAGAAGAATATGACAAGGTCCCACATGATAGGCCAGCCCAGAAGATGGACGCACAAGGGATCCAAGGTGAACTTGCTCATTGGATCCAATGCACAGGAAGGGGTGGAAGGATGCTTTTCTGATTGGATGTCTGTGAGCATGAGTGTACCATAGAGATTGGTGATAAGATCTTTGTTGTTTCTGATTAATTCAGTTTAGCTTATTGTCACATGTACAGAGGTACAGTGAAAAGCATTTGTTGTGTGCTAACCAGCCATCGACTTATGCACCAGCAAAAGAACAATGAAATTCTTAATTCGTCTAATTTAATTGTGTGAAAAATAAATTCTTGTTGTCCAAGCCCTGAAAATGTGCCAACAGCATCTCAGGAGTGGTTTAGCTGTGAAAACTAAACTAAGTTTACGATGGTCTGCTGTGTGTTTCAAACACCCCAAGTTTATTTGCACTGTGAAACTCCACGCAGGTCATATCAGACTGAGGATCCAAGCTCAAAAGTTATCAACTTCACTCATGCAGGTAGATAAGGATGAAGACAGGGCTTGTTCAAAGTCATCTGAACCAGGGTGCTTGACCATTCCGTGCAGAAAGGATTCTGGATGGGAGCACAGAGCAAGGATGTAAACATCCCCAAATTACTCTCTCCCTGGTATCCACCATCTTCCCCTGCATGGCAGTCTGCAGATCCTGTACAGAACTCCTCAGCTACCTCAAAGCACTCAGTGGTGTGGCAGAGACAGTGGAGCAGATGTCTCAGATTTCCAACAGACCAGGTTCATTCTTGGTTTCCATAGTCAAGGAGCCATACAGCAATGGAAACACTCCCTTCAGCCCAATTTGACTGCCAACCAAGTGGAATTCTGGGCTATTCCCATTTGGCCCATGTCCCTCTAAACCCTTCCTATCTATATAACTTCAAAAGTCTTTTGAAAGTCGTAATTGTATCTGCTTCTGTAGCTTCTTCTTACAGTTATGGACTACCCTCTGAGCGGAAGAGTTTCTCAAGGTCCTTATTCAATCTCTGCCTTCTCACCTTATCTGTATGTTTTGCATTTACTGTTAAGCTGCTGCAAGTTATAATGGCATTGCCCTGTTGTCGGTAAAATCGAAATGCTACCAGTTTAAGTTAGTTATCAGTGCAATTTTAGGGAGTGTGGGAGGAGACCAGAGCACCCGGTGAAAACCCATACAGGGCACAGGGAGAATGTACAAACTCCATACAGACTGCACCCGTAGTATAAGAAAATAACTGCAGATGCTGGTACAAATCGATTTATTCACAAAATGCTGGAGTAACTCAGCAGGTCAGGCAGCATCTCGGGAGAGAAGGAATGGGTGACGTTTCGGGTCGAGACCCTTCTTCAGACTGATGTCGGGGGTGGGACAAAGGAAGGATATAGGTGGAGACAGGAAGATAGAGGGAGATCTGGGAAGGAGGAGGGGAAGGGAGGGACAGAGGAGCTATCTGAAGTTGGAGAAGTCAACGTTCATACCACCGGGCCGCAAACTGCCCAGGCGAAATATGAGGTGCTGCTCCTCCAATTTCCGGCGGGCCTCACTATGGCACTGGAGGAGGCCCATGACAGAGAGGTCAGACTGGGAATGGGAGGGGGAGTTGAAGTGCTGGGCCACCGGGAGATCAGTGGCGTTAATGCGGACCGAGCGCAGGTGTTCAGCGAAGCGATCGCCGAGCCTGCGCTTGGTTTCGCCGATATAGATGAGTTGACATCTAGAGCAGCGGATGCAATAGATGAGGTTGGAGGAGGTGCAGGTGAACCCGCAGACTGCACCCGTAGTCAGGATCGAACCTGGGTCTCTGGTGCTGTAAGGGAGCGACTCTACCACTGCGCCACCGTGTTATTATTAATTACTGACAAACTCAAAATTCCTCCAAGAAGTTCTCTTGTTCACATGTGCAAGCCATCCTACTGGTTCTTGAATACAAAGGTTGCTGGCAGTAAACACCCAGGCAAAATAAATATTCAGCACTACTTTTTTGCAAAGTTAATTGCGATTACATTTGCAGGCGTTACAGGACGTTAAAGAACTCATCTAACCAGTCTGGCCGATTCTAACGTCAGCTGTAACCTGTTGTTATTAGAATCTATAAATAGCTGTCTGTGGCCATGTCTAAGGTTTTGCAACATGTGAAACTGAATAACAAACCCTGCAAGGAAAAAAGTTTTTTAATTATCTATTTTTTTAGGAAGAAAACAGAACTGTCGATTTTGAGAGACTTTAACAGTGGTCTCTTATGCCACATCTGAAGCTTTTATGATAGGCCACAGGCCCCCTACTCGATCATAAGACATTACAAGAAACAAAGATGTCGACGCAGAAAAACTGCAGACGCTAGATTGCAGGTTTATGGCAGAACAGCAACTCGTATTCCACTTGGGGAGCTTGCAACCCAATAGTATGACCATTGAATTCTTCCTTTTCCCTCCCCTCCCCCACACCGCGCCCCCCCCCCCACCACCCCGTTCCCCCCTCCCCCTCATTTTCCCACCTATCTTCCCCCCCCCCACCACCCCGTTCCCCCCTCCCCCTCATTTTCCCACCTATCTTCCCCCTGTCCCACCTCCATTTAATCTTTTCCCCCCCTCATTCCCCCCCCCCCCCCCCCCCCGTCGTTCTCTCCTTCCTCTGGCTTCACATTTTGCACCCATTCTATCCTTATCACACCTTTAAGCCTTTGCCTGACCATCTGCCAATCAACCACCCGCCCCCGCCCCACATCTGTACCCACCCGAGAGGAAACTTTTTTTCTACACATGGATAGTGGTATATTGAGCTCCCAGAGGAAGCTGTAGCAGTGGGTACAATTACAATGTTTAAAAGACATGGATAGGTACATGGATAGAAAAGGTTTTGAGGAATATTGCCAAACAAAGACATATGACACTAGTTTGGACATCTTGGTCAGCATGGCGAGGTTGGGCCGAAGGGCCCGTTTCTGTGCTGTATGACTCTATGACACATTAATGCAAATATAGTTCAGTGAGCAGACACAGACCAAAAACTGGATGGCAAAACCTTAGTTTCTTGGTGAGGAATGTTTAGAGATACAGCACAGAAACAGTTCCTTTGGTCCACTGAGTCCGTACCGACCAGCGATCCCCGTACATTAACACTACCTTACACACACACACACACACACACTAGGGACAATTTACACTAATGCCAAACCAATTTACCTACGTCTTTGGAGTATTGGAGGAAACCAAAGATCTCGGAGAAAACCCACTATTTCTATGCACTTTGTAGTTAATCTAGGATTGTGCTTATTTATGGTATTACTTTGGAGAACTGTATGCAAAAAATAATTTCACTGTACTGACAATTTAAAAAAAATTGAACCATTGAGCAGTCAAAGGATTCAAGGTGGGGCAAAGATGCACATGATTCACAGTAAATAATTTATTGTGCAATAACAAAAACAGTTTTCTCAGAAAACAGGATTGATTCAGTCGGAGCCATACTGCAGAGAAAATAGGGTCTTCGGCCTGACTCATCCATAGCAACAAAGGTTCTCCACAGATGTTGCCTGACCCATCGAGTTGCTCCAACACTTTGTGTCACTCCTTTTTATCACTGTTTGGTCTGCTCACTGTAGTTTAATCTACTATTTTAAAACTTTGAGCATAATATTAAAAGATGCAGTGGTAAGCAGGGACAACGTAATACATTTTTACCAATCTCTCAACATCGTTCCTCAGGATCCCCTTAGTCATAGAGACACAGCACAGAAACAGGCCCTTTGGCCCAGAAAGTGCATGCTGATCATCAACTACTCATTTATACTAATATAATCCAACTTTATTCACTCCATATTGTCATCAATTCCTCCCAGATTCTACCACTCATCTTAAACATCCTTTACTCTCCAACTTATTTTCCAAAACAACAGATAAGATTATTAAATGATCAAGATAATTGATTATTGTGATCACTGTAATTCATATCTCAACATTGAATAAGTATTTTATTCCCCATTCAGCCTGCAAACACACTCACATTTCTTTCTTCACCCGCACAGAAGTAACACAAAGTTACTGAAGTGACTCGAGAACGTAATTGACTGACTGATGATCCACACACAATAACATGTTGGAACTGGATGTGTACAGCAAAGAAACACGTCCAACAACTAAGACGTATTTCTCCAATCAAGGTTAAATGCTCCTTATCCGGGTAAAATTCCAAGAGGGAATAGTGTGTTATTAATGTTTAAATAAAGTATATCAAAACAATTCACATCAAACATAAATGGCAGCCATTCAAACTTGTGGTCAACACTGTTTTTTGTTAAGTAGATAGATCATTATAAATGAGAAAATTAAGTTGTAATTAAAGAGCTGTACAGTGGCACAGCTTAGCAATACTGCCTTACAGCCGTGGCAACCAGTGTTTGCACTAACCCTCGGGTTTGAGGATCAAACAACCACACTGGAATTTACATTTTAATCAATATCAGGCAACAGCAAATAATAGCAACCCTGGGGCACCTCCAGATAACAGGTAGAGATATTAGAAATTAATAGAAAACAGGCAAAAAGGCAAAACGTCTGAGCAATGAATTGGCACGGATTCTCATCCGAGAAGCTCTTAATGAAACAAACAGAAATCTTACAAGCCACTACAACTTATGCCTAGTCAATGCTCTGCTGAAAGATGTCATTAAGAAATCAATGTACCCAAAGAGCTCAGCGGCAAAGCAGTCCAAACTGGAAACATGAGAGCAGAAATGTTCACTCCGGTGAACAACTGGTTGGTCTGAGGAATGGAATTTATATTAATTTTCCTGTCCTTTTAGTCCCGTGTGAGATGATGAACAGTTTCCTCCCCCGATGCCTTGGGGATACCACATTTAAGGTCAACCAAAGCCTTAAAAAAACATAACAGAGAATGTGGACTTTGGTTTCAAAGTTTTCATTTGTTTGCAAAGTGATGTTTCTGGGCATTACAGTGGCCTAGTCTCCGGCATAATAATCATCTACATAAATAAAAGATCTGTGAAAAGTTCTATTCACCTTCATCTGTCTCCCCATCATTCTTGTTACCAGAGCTTTCTTGGCTAAATTTGTAAAGTTAACCAACAAAGTACGAGAATGTTAAAGTTAAAAAGTACTTACGAATTCACCAAGTCAGCAGTGCTTGAAGCTTCACTGAAGAAATGTTCAAGTTAGCTTTCATCCACAGAACCACTTAAAATATGAAGTCTTACTGCTAAAGCAGGAAAAGTAAGCCAGTAAGTCATGTCTGAACATAACTACTGTTACACAAAGTTGTTACAGCATGTCTGCCTTGCATTTTTCTCAGAGTCAGAAAAACCTTTGAGTAATCAATCGGTAAACAAATAATTGAATTCGCATTTATAAGATTTCTGACAACACTTTAGTTCCTCGAAAACCTTAACATGAAATAATGATAGATTAATGCAAAAAAAAAAGACTGCTACCATGACTGCTACTGCTAAAGCGGATGGCATAAGTGCCAAAGATTCATTACCCAAGAGTACAAGGATTGAGCCTACGTTAGACCAATATTAAACAGCTTAAGACGGTGATGATGAGACACAAACCACATCCCAGATCAGATGAGAACATACAGAAGATGTCCCACACCACAGGAGAAGGCACCACCCAAGTAATACCACTGATAACAGGGTGGTATTGCTTGTGAAACAGGGGGTTACCAAAGGGTGCAAAGCAGAGAAATCTCATATCTCCTTCTCTGCAATTTAATGAATTTAATAAAACACATAATAAATCCCAAGTTACTCTAGCATTTTGCATCTCTCTTCAGTCGCATCTGTGGGGATTGTTTCTCACATTCCAGCATAGTTTTGCTAATTCATGGTCAAGCACAGGACATTCAGTGCTGCATCATTGTTTTCTAATGGAATGAATTTCCAACGCACCAAATTATATGGATCTCCTCCAAAGTACACTAAATCTGAGTCAAAGTGACAAACTAAATCATGCAGTATTGTGTTTTAATCATCTTCTAAAGCTGTTATTTCCCCTTTATCAAATTATAGCAATCAGTTCAACTGTTTATACCATTGCCCTCAGCTTGGGGTTCAAGGCTGAACATTCAACACGGCAGACCAATGTAGGAACCTTGCCCAATACAGTGTTTCTGAAAGAGTCCTTAGAAGGGTCTCGAGCCAAAACATCACCTATTCCTTTTCTCCAGAGATGACCCAGAGTTGCTGCAGCATTTTGTGTCTATCCACAGTATTTCTTTCTGTTTAGTAGGGGACCACTTCCATAATGTGAAGAAATTATGACCATTTCATGTTTTGCTCTTTATCTGATCACTTACACTGATCACTTATAGCTGTGTTGGGAACATCGCATTAAAATGTGCAGCCTTCTGCATTTGACTGATCACCCTACTCGTCTGATACCGCAGTGATGCATTGCTGGATTGGTGCATAAAGTGCGTGAAGAGCAAACATCCATTGATAGCAGGTCTGGTGGAGCCTCAGGCCTGTTAACGACTATTCCATTTTAATGGAGTTATGTGGATAGTACACAATAATACAAAGACCAGGTTTAGTTTAGTTCAGAGACTCGGCCCACCGAGTTCATGCCGACCAGCAATCGCTGCACACTCACACTATCCTACCCACATTACGGACAATTTACAATTCTTACCAAAGAATATTGCATATTTGAAGAAGAAGCCCTCAAAACTTTAACTATGGGCGTCTGGGTTCCCTCCCATCCACCTCATTGGAAACCTTTGAGCTATATTTAATCAGACTTTATTGGATTTCAGTGTTATATCTTGCACTAAATGCTGCGCCTTTTACCCATTATCTCTGCACCATGGACGGCTTGATTGTATTCATGTAAAGTCTCTCCGTGGACTGGACAGCCTAATTCTGCTGCTATTTCTTATGATCTACGATTTTATGAGCATGAAATGTAGAAGCACCTCGAATACCTGCCCCAGCTGCAAACCTCTCCGAGTTTCTGACCCTGACATGGGCCACACAATGGACCCCATCTCCGGCTGCACTCTGGCCCCCATTCCTGGCTGCACAACCTCTTTGCCCTCTGGGACCCCAGCACACACTCCAACTGACCCGCGAGCTGCAGGTCCAACTATCAGCATTTCTAGAGAACTGAACGCTGGATTAGAGGAAGTGCCAGCGTAAATTATAGGCACAAGTCCATTTTCTTGACAACCTTGTTCCTGAAGTGCAAGGCTTGCTGCCAAAGAGCAGCAACTTGTAAAACTGTCCATTTGATTTGTGCACAAACTACAAAGAGATGTGATCAGGATTAGACCATTCCAAATTTTAACAGGAAGAAATTAGTTATTTTAATAATTTGCATTAATTTCCAGCAGAATACAGAAATCATCCACTAGTTTGAAGATATTTTAAAAATAAGGATAAAAAAGTAAAATAATCTCCTATGCACAGGACACTTTTGGTAAGCATCAGCATTAGCTATCATTGAGACACAAGCTTATAGTTGAGGGACAGGCCACATCCTGAATGTCATACAACATATCCGGGGAAAATAACCACGGTGCAAAGATTAAGACGTATTTTCAAGAGAGAGTCAAGAGTGTTTCAATGTTGTGTGTTCCGAAAGCAGAACAATTAAATTCTTAAAAGCACCAGTATTACAGGTCTGCAAGTACAGTTTTTAAGCATTGGATTAAATGGTGACAAAGTTCCAAGAAAGCTTTATCACCATCACATGCACAAAGCCCGCATGATTATTTATTAAACACATTGAAAATATCAGTGGAGACTAAAGCATTTGTTGGACTTCAAGATCAGAGCTCTTGGCTGTGTCAACTAATGCATAATGGAGCAACCTTTCTGAAAGATTTAGATCTATTTCATAGGTACTTTCCATTTATAGCATCTTCTCCAAAGATCAAGAATAAGCCTATCTGGAAAATCATACCGTCATTAATGAATGTCAGTTTCATTAATGAATCATTCAAAGATTTTGCATTGATTTGCAATTTTATAGATCATGCACCCCAAGTTCCTTTATTCTATATGCAATAATTCTCAGACCTCACAAAAATTCCAATACATCAGTTTATTAAAAATAAAATTAAGAAAATCTTAGCAGCTCTCTTGTATTGGTAATATTTTCCAGCTGTTTCATAACCAGACTACAATGCAAGCCAGGGAGAATATAATAGACACAAAATATCTGGAGTAACTCAACGCGTCAGACAGCACCTCTGGAGAAAAGGAATAGGTGATGTTTTGGGTCGAGACCATTCTTCAGACCTTCTCGACCCGAAATTACATCTATTTCTGTTCTCTAGAGATGCTGTCTGACCGGCTGAGTAACTCCAGCTTTTTGTGTCCATTTTCAGTTTAAACCAGCATCTGCAGTTCCTTCCTACACAGAATAATACAATACTTTCCAGTTGAATCACTTGCAATTTCAGAACCGTCCGGGGACTCCATTTGAGCCAGCTGCTTTCTGTTTACCCGTCTGAAAACAGATTTGACTCTGCCACTGAGATATATGCACCGCAGCCAGCTGGAGTTGGGGGACATGTCAAGGTGGGAACTTTGTTTACCTAGTCAAAAGGGCATAAAACCCTGAACAGAATCAAGGGATATGGGGAAGAAGCAGGAACAGGGTACTGATTCTGGATGATCAGCCACGATCATATTGAATGGCGGTACTGGCTCGAAGGGCCGAATGGCCTACACCTGCACCTACGTTCTATGTTTCTATGTTATTAAAATCCATTCAGCTCATGCGGTAGAGATTCATCATTACCAGAGATCATCTTCAATTTCAGCTTACAGCCCACTATGGTACACAGAGCCTGCCACAGTCTCCTGGCATCCGCTTGGTTATATTGAGCCTCTCGCATGTTCTGGACTTCTCTCTTGGCATCCATCTTGAAAACCTTGGATCTAGACTTTGGCAGAGAGTGAACCTCCCTGATCATCCAAGGTTTCGGGTTAGGATAGACCCAAACTGTCTTTGTCAGAACGCAAAACACGCAAAATTAAACATATACGCGATTACGCTGTCAGCAGTAAATTTGAACGCATTATTCCAATAATACCAGTGTGTAAATCAAGCATTGGTATTAAAGGAGCAAGTGCATTATTTTAAAAACACATGCCAAATATGTGTAAAACTCAATGTATACACATTCAGACTGGATGAAGTAATGTTGAACATGTTCTAGTCTACCAAGGCAAACCTGAAGAAGACCCTCAGCTTCCTTAGACCACTACTGTGTTACCCTCTTGGTTGGTACCTCACACCTCATTCCCTGTCTGTGAGCTGGCTGGAGCAGTATTGACAGAGATAATCAGACTGACCGAAATAATGGTGAAGTGTTAGGCATACTTGATGGTGGAGTCCCTGTGGTAGAGAGTGCGGCAGGAGACAGACTGATGGCAAATGGGGAGAGCTTTCCTGAAGCTCGCTTGATTGAAGTCATTAAGGATGATAATGAATCATGTTTGCTGCCTCACGAATGTTCATTAGTTACAGAGCAGGATTAGGCCATTCAGGACGTGCTCCAGGTGCTCTGGTTTCCTCCCACATTCCAAAGACATACAGGTTTGTAGGTTACTTGGCTTCTGCAAATTGTAAATTGTCCCTCGTGTGTAGGATAGTGCTACTGTATGGTGTGATTGTTTGTCGGCTCGGACTCGGTGGGCCGAAGGGCCGATTTCCACGCCGCATCTTTAAACAAAACTAAAAAACAAACTAAAAGTCTACTCCATCATTCAATTGTGGCTGATCTATCTTTGCCTCTTAACCCCCATTCTCCTGCCTTCTCCCCATAACTTTTGACCCCCTTACTAATCAACGAAGTGTTGACAACTTAATCTAACCTTGTGTTCTTCATTCACGTGGAGGCAGGGTATGGATCTTGTACTCGGTTACCAAGTTAGATAACGCCTTCAGAAGGACCTGATATATTCTAACCCGTAATTAATAGTTCCTAGTTCAAATTATTCATCATGTGGAATGGAGAACAGATCATATGTCAGCCCTCTAATCAGGAGAACAACCGTATCTGTCCAAGGACTAAAACAAAACAAAAATATATCTTTGTAGAAGCTTGTAGAATGTACGTAGCTGTTGACTCAGAATCATCCGACTGAGATAGCGAATAACTTAGCTGAATAAGCAACAATGAAGTCTCCACGATTGATTCACAATTGTGTGGTCTCACCACTCAATTGATTATGGACAATGCTCCTTAGAACAATGGACAATCAGGCCGATTCTGTCTTGAAACTTAGAATACCAAATAAACAATGCAGACCACATCTCTTTCTATATAACTAACATCATAACATTAAATTCAAATTCAACCAACTTAAGTTATGCAGAATGACATTATGAATGTAATTATCTGGAATTATTTGGACAAATAAAATCTCTTTTAATTGAACATCAGGGGTCAGTATAATTCATGGGCTTCTGCCAGTGACTCATAAAGGTCATCAGCCTTCAAGGATGCAGAGAGGTGGATCAAACTAACCACAAGTTAACCACACAAACACCCATCAATTGTGACAAGGTTTGCAAACCACAACAGGCCACAAAGTGAAGTTGGGCAGTATTACTGGCAACAATATGCCCTTCCCTCCGGAATTGTTCCCCCATTGATCACATATGATGAGCGTCTGATGGCACTGGGCCTGTACTCGCTAGAGTTCAGAAGAATAAGGGGGGACCTCATTGAAACGTACAGAATAGTGAAAGGCTTGGATAGAATGGATGTGGAGAGGATGTTTCCACCCGCGGGAGAGTCGAGGACTAGAGGTCATATCAGAATTAAAGGACTTTTTTAAGGAAGGAGATGAGGAGGAATTTCTTTAGTCAGAGGGCGGTGAATGTGTAGAATTATTTGTCACAGAAGGCTGTGGAGGCCAGGTCAGTGGATATATTTAAGGCTGAGTTAGATAGATTCTTGACGAGTACAGGTGTCAGAGATTACTTTTTTAATCTGCACTTTCTCTGCATCTGCACTTGATTTACTTCCTCTTTGTGTTACCTGTTGTACTTGTGTATGGTTTGATTTTACTCAGGATTTGCCTGGACAACACACAGAACAACATTTTTCACTGCATTCCGGTGAAAGTGCAAGTAATAAACCAGTACCAATAAACTGAATATTTTTATTCCATTGGACATAACTGTTGTGATTTTAATGACATTAACTGTTACAACTACTTAAACATTCAAAAGGAATCTAGTGAAAACTAAAAATGCATATGCATAATAAATACCTACTGGAGATGATGGCAAGAATTGATTTTTAAATGGATCCGTAAACGTAAAAGTGTTAGCGTTATCAAGGCCGAGTATAGAATGGTTAGAGCATAAAAAGGTCCTCTGGTCCATCTCGCCCACATCAGCTCTCTGCTAAAGCAACTCTCTCATTCGACCCACTGCCCATTTCTTTGTAGGCACATAAACTTTTCCTCACCACATAATTATCCAATTCCTTCTTGAAAACCGCAATGATTCTATCTCCATGTCTACTGGAAGCACACTCCAGATGGCAACCACATGCTGTGTAAAATAAAATTTCCCCGTGTCATTCTTCATTTACTTTCCTTTTATTTTATGTCTGCGTGCTCCGTTTCTCTACCCCTGCACCAAAAGGTAGTCTCCCACTATTTATTCTGTCTAGACTCTTAGTTATTTTATATACATACATTAGATCACCCCTCAATCATCTCCTATCCTCTCTAATATATTCTTGAAACTGTAGTCCCTCATTCATGGAATTGTTCTTCTAAATAATGTTTGACCTTCTTTAACGCCTTGCCATCCTTTGTAAACTGTGGTGACCAGAAGTGAACACAGTACATGCCACTTATAAATTGACCAGCAGATTTCTAAAGGCTCAACAGGATTCGCCTCCTTTTCTTGTTTGTGTCTCTACTGATAAAGTTCAAAATTGTGTGTGCCTTGTAAATGGCTTTTTCAAGTTATCGTCAAGTGTTTCCATTGCTTTTCTCAGTTTTAACAGCTACTACCAAGGCTGCAAGAAATTGCAGTGAATTGTGGATGCAGCCCAGACCATCACAGAAACCAACCTCCCTTCCATTGACACCTCACGCTGCTTTGGCAAGGCCAGCAGCATAATCAAGAACAAGTCGCACACTGGCCACCTGCCTGTTCTCTCTCCCAGTAGGGCAAAAGGTATAGATGTGTAAAAAAGGCACACTTCCAGTTTCAGGAATAGTTTCTTCCCAGCAACTGAATCATCCTACCACAACTAGAGAGCAGACCTGAACTACTATCTACCTCAATGGTGACCCTCGGACTATCTTTGAGCGGACTTCAATGGCTTTACCTTGCACTAAACATTATTCCCTTGTCATGTACCCATACACTGTAAATGGCTCTATTCACAAAATGCTGGAGTAACTCAGCAGGTCAGGCAGCATCTCGGGAGAGAAGGAATGGGTGATGTTTCGGGCACGCAACAAAAGCTTTTCACTGTACCTCGGTACACATGACAATCAACTAAACTGAAGTTGCCTCACCATATTCAATGACTCGTGTGTACATCTTCCCAGGTCCTTCTGGTCCGTCACCCTTTTGAGAACAATATCCTTTATTCTATTTGTGTTATTTGCATCTGTACTCCACAATTTGAGATTTGTAATAGAAAAAAAATCACATGTGGTTAAAGTGCACTTTGCCAGATTTTATTAATGGGTATTTTTATACATTTTGGTTTCACCATGTAGAAATTACAGCCGAGCATAGTTGCTCAGGTGTGTTTAAATGCCTCCTAAATGCAGGTCCAAGAGAGCTCTCAGCACCTAGTCTTTCCAACACATTTGGAAACTTTTATTGCTGTTTACCAACATAAGGACCAACGTTGTGCCAATGAAAGTCAAAGAAGCCATTATGAGACTGAGAAACAAGAATAAAACTGTTCGAGACATCAGCCAAACCTTCCGCTTACCAAAATCAACTGTTTGGAACATCATTAAGAAGAAATAAAGCACTGGTGAGCTTACTAATCGCAAAGGGACTGGCAGGCCAAGGAAGACCTCCACAACTGATGACAGCAGAATTCCCTCCATAATAAAGAAAAATCCCCAAACACCTGTCCGACAGATCAGAAACACTTTTCAGGAGTCAGGTGTGGATTTGTCAATGACCGCTGTCTGCAGAAGGCTTCATGAACAGAAATACAGAGGCTACACTGCAAGATACAAACCACTGGTTAGCCACAAAAATAGCATGGCCAGGTTACAGTTTGCCAAGAAGTACTTAAAAGAGCAACCACAGTTCTGGAAAAAAGGTCTTGTGGACAGATGAGACGAAGATTAACATATCAGAGTGATGGCAAGAGCAAAGGATGGAGGAGAGAAGGAACTGCCCAAGGTCCAAAGCATACCACCTCATCTGTGAAACACGGTGGTGGGGGTGTTATGGCCTGGGCATGTATGGCTGCTGAAGGTACTGGCTCACTTATCTTCAACTGCTGATGGTTGTCGCATAATGAATTCTGAAGTGTATAGACACATCTTATCTGCTCAAGTTCAAACAAATGCCTCAAACCTCATTGGCCAGTGGTTCATTCTGCAGCAAGACAATGATTCCAAACATACTGCTAAAGCAACAAATAAGTTTTTCAAAGCTAAAAAATGGTCACTTCTTGAGTGGTCAAGTCAATCACCCGATCTGAACCCAATTGAGCATGCCTTTTATATGCTGAAGAGAATACTGAAGGGGACTAGCCCCCAAAACAAGCATAAGCTAAAGATGGCTGCAATACAGGCCTGGCAAAGCATCACCAGAGGAGACACCCAGCATCTGGTGATGTCCATGAATCACAGACTTCAAGCAGTCATTGCATGCAAAGGATGTGCAACAAAATACTAAACATAACTACTTTCATTTACATGACATTGCTGTGACCCAAACATTATGGGGCCATGTAATGGGGGGGCTATGTATAAACACTGCTGTAATTTCTACATGGTGAAACCAAAATGCATAAAAATACCCTTGATTAAAATCTAACAATGTGCACTATAACCACGAGATTTTGTTCTGTTACAAATTGTGGTGTACAGAGGCAAAAAAAACAAATGACGGGTGTTTGTCCCAAACATTATGGAGGGCACTGTATCTCTTTGCCTCTTCAGCTAGAAACATGTTTGATATCGATTCTTTCCTCAGCCTGGTTAAAGGTCATCCAGTTAAAAGTTCCAGTTAAAGGCCTGAAAAGCAAACTCGGTTTCTTTCATCACAGTCGATGCCCGAATTACTGAGTTTTATTTAGGATTTTTGGTTTTGACTTAGTGCTACAATAGTCCTACTAGTGGTGGTTCATTCAAAGAGTCAAGTCAAGTCAAATTTATTTGTCACATACACATACTCGATGTGCAGTGAAATGAAAGTGGCAATGCCTGCGGGTTGTGCACAAAAATAATTACAGTTACAGCATATAAATAAAGTTAATAAGTTACTAAACATAGCACAAAAAGTGTCGACAAAAATTTAGTCTCTGGGGTTATCAAAGTTGACAGTCCTGATGGCCTGTGGGAAGAAGCTCCGTCTCATCCTCTCCGTTTTCACAGCGTGACAGCGGAGGCGTTTGCCTGACCGTAGCATCTGGAACAGTCCATTACTGGGGTGGCAGGGGTCCCTCATGATCTTGCTTGCTCTGGATCTGCACCTCCTGATGTATAGGTCCTGCAGGGGGACGAGTGTAGTTCCCATGGTGCGTTCTGCCGAACGCACTACTCTCTGCAGGGCCATCCTGTCCTGGGCAGAGCTGTTCCCAAACCAGACTGTAATGTTGCCGGACAGGATGCTCTCTACAGCCCCAGAGTAGAAGCAATGAAGGATCCTCAGCGACACTCTGAATTTCCTCAGTTGTCTAAGGTGGTAAAGGCGCTGCTTAGCCTTACCCACCAGTGCGGCAATGTGCGTTGCCCACGTCAGATCCTCTGCGATGCGGACTCCCAAGTATTTGAAACTGCTCACCCTATCCACAATAGACCCATTTATCTCCAGTGGCGTGTACGTCCTTGGATGTTTAGCCCTTCTGAAGTCCACAATCAGCTCCTTTGTTTTAGTGACATTCAAGAGGAGGCTATTGTCCTGACACCAGAGTGCCAGATCAGCCACCTCCTCCCGGTAGGCCTTCTCATCGTTGTTGGAGATCCGGCCCACCACCACAGTGTCATCAGCAAACTTGATGATGGAGTTTGAGCTGAACCTGGCCCTACAGTCATGTGTGTACAGGGAGTACAGTAGGGGGCTAAGGACGCAGCCCTGGGGGGATCCTATGTTCAGGGTGAGGGAGCTAGATGTGTGTTCCCCCATCCTGACCACTTGGGGCCTGGCAGTGAGAAAGTCCAGGACCCAGGCACACAGAGGGGTGCTAAGCCCCAGTTCCAGCAGCTTCTCAACCAGTCTGCTGGGGACTATTGTGTTGAATGCTGAACTAAAGTCAATGAACAGCATCCTCACATAGCCCCCCTGGCTGTCCAGATGAGAGAGAGCGGTGTGTAGAACCTGGGAGACCACATCATCCATGGACCTGTTCGGACGGTATGCGAACTGTAGTGGGTCCATGTTGCGAGGAAGGAGGGCGCAGATGTGCTTCTTGACTAGCCTCTCCAAGCATTTCATGACAACCGAGGTGAGGGCCACCGGTCGGTAGTCATTTAAACACGCTGGAGAGGCATTCTTTGGCACCGGTACAATGATGGATCTTTTGAAGCATGCAGGGACCACGGACTTTGCCAAGGAGAGGTTGAATATTGTGGTGAGCACTGGAGCAAGCTGAGTAGCACAAGACTTTAGTACTCGCCCAGATATACCATCTAGGCCTCCAGCTTTCCTCGTGTTCACACGCGTCAGAGCCCACCTCACCTCATGCTCGGACACCGAGAATGTGTGCACATCCCCGGCGGTGGATTGTTAAAAATACCAATGTTTTTTTAATTAAAACCCAAGCTGCACTTTCAGGATAGGAAACAAAATAGATAAAATGGAAGAGGACATTCTGGGATATTAATGTTGATGTTCTTCAAACTTAGTTTACTGTATCATTATATACACAGGGAAACCATAAGTCATAGTAACGAAATTAGGCATGTTTGCTGCTTGACCCACTGAGTTCCTTCAGGGCTTTGTGTTTGCTCACTTCAGATATTAGTTATCTCTCGGCCCTCTGAGGTGATTGACCATGAGAAAGTCCCTTGACCAAAGGAATGGAGCTTTCTCTATACCGTCAGTACAAATTAAATGATGTGTTTGCATGCAGTTGCAACATTGTTCACAATTCTTCAAACATTTCTAGGATCAGTTACATTCCCTCTTGGCATGATTGTACTTGCCCTGAGAATTTGTTTTTTTTAAAAACAATAAATACTCCTTAGTCTTAAAAACATATTGGAGTATAATATAAAACGCGTGCATAAATCAATTACAGCACACGTTGCCAGATAGCAAGGATAGAATATTGGTTTTGGCTGTCTCTGCTAACTGAATTACTACAGCCCACGAGCAGGTTATGATGACGCAAAGCCAGCATTAACCAGGAAGCAACCTTTATGTTGTTTATTTCACAACCCGAGTTTCACCTTGAATAAAGTGCAAACCTTTCTGTGAGTGAACATGTAGGTTTATTTTTCTACAATACCATTATAATCATAAACAAGCGCAAGAAAAGGCTTTATTGCCCATCAAGCTGCATTAGTCTGAGAACCAGAGGCCAGTCGATACAATCTTTCCTAGATACAATCTTGGTGGTGGGAAAACTTAATCTGAACAGGATTAATCAAGGCAAGCCGGCGTGGATAACCTGGTCTCCGGTTGCTAAATACTTTAACTCACGCTCTCATTCACACACTGACCTTTCTGTCCCGGGCCTCCTCCATTGTCAGAGTGAGGCCCAACGCAAATTGGAGGAACAACACCTCATATAACATTTGGGCAGCTTACACCCCAGCGGTATGAATTTTGACCTCTCTAACCAAGTAACCCTGGCTTTCCCTCTCTCTGCATTCCTCCCCCCTTCCTAGTTAGACTAGTCTGACTGTCCTTGTTTACATTTTATCTGTTTGCTTTGTTGTTACCTTCTCTTAGCTAACAGATCTTTTCTACATTTTCCTTGATCTCCATCCCATTTGTCTAATTTTTACACCTTGCACTTCCTTATCTCAGTATCTCCCCCTCCCCTGACTCGGTCTGAAGAAGGGTCTCGATCCAAAACGTCACCCATTCCTTCTCTCCAGAGTTGCCGCCTGCCCTGCTGAGTTACTCCAGCATTTTTGTCCATCTGTGGATAAAGACAATGCAGATACAAGGAACTGCAGATACTAGTTTTTACAAAAAAAGACACAAAGAGCTGGAATCACTCAGAGGGTCAGGCAGCGTCACTGGAGAACAGGCCCCATAGCAGAAGCGTCCACGTCGCGGGGCTGGAAACTGGAAGTGTCCCGAGCTAATTCTGCTACCACCATCGTCTACTGTACAAGTGAGGCTCCCACTGTTTGTCACCGGAAGCTTGAACCCTTTTCAGGACGGGCGATGATAGTGATATAACGTTTGAATGATGGACTGGAGAACATAGATAGGTGACATTTCAGGTTGAGACAGACACATTCGGATGAGTTCCGGGAAACTTTACGAAAATGGCTTTGGGACAATGGACTCAAGTTGAGTTTAATGTCATATGTATGAGGCACAGACACGACAAAAATCTTGCTTGCAGTAGTATCACAGGCATATAGACCCAGACAAAAATATAAATTACATTCAAGTTCTACAAGGCAGAGAAGAAAAAGATAATAAACAAGTCACCAGTGCAAATTAGAAAACCAAGCATGGTAATTCAAGAAGTGGTTCAGTGTTTTTTTTTGCCAAGGTAGGATTAGAGTCGTATCAAGATTAAGTCATTTGAAGATCCTGACAGTTGTAGGAAAGCAGCAGTTCCTGCACTCGGTGATGTGGGTCTTCAGAATTCTGTCCCTCCCGCCCAATGGTAGCAGCAAAAAGGAAGGCATGGCCCAAATGGTGGGGATTCTTGATGATCAGTATCACCTTCGTGAAGCAGTCTCTCATGTAGATGTTTTTGATGGTATGGAGGGATGTGCCTGTGATGGACTAGGCCGATTTATGATTTTAGTTTATTTTTCTGTCTTTCCCCATAACCCACATTTCCATAACTGATGAGAAATCTATGTTTTATCCTTAAATGTACACAAGAACTCTGCTCCCACAGCTTTTTATAGACAATAGACAGTAGGTGCAGGAGTAGGCCATTCAACCCTTCGAGCCAGCACCGCCATTCAATGCGATCATGGCTGATCACTCTCAATCAGTACCCCGTTCCTGCCTTCTCCCCATACCCCCTCACTTGTGGCAAATTGATCCAAAGGTTCAATTGTCAAGAGAAGTAACCCTTCCTCGTATAGACACAAAGTGCTGGAGTAACTCAGCGGGTCAGGCAAGATCTCAGGGGAAACGAGTTGGGTGATGTTTTGGGTCAGGACCCTTCTTCCTTGACAATCCTTCCTTGTCTCAGTCTAAAATGAGTGACCCTCACTCCAAGACCATACTCTCTGGTTCTGGGCTCTCCCATGAAATGGAACCTCTCCCAGCATAAAGCCAGCTGGCTCCTAAAGAATCTTCTGTTTAAGATCAATTCTCAGTTATCCAAACCCCAAAAGCAAGAGATCCACCCTGATTAAGTTATCCCTGCTCACTCCTTCCTGCCTGTTAGTCAATCCTCCATCCATGTCAATATGCTACCTTCAGCATCATAGGCTCTTATCTTGTAACGTAACCTTTTGTGAGGCACCTTGTCGAAATCCAAATCTACTGATTCCCCACCAGTCAGTATTTCCTCAAAAACTCTAATGTGTCAGATTCAACTTCCTCATCATAAAGCCACACACTACTTGACTGAATTATGATTTTCCAAATTTGCAACAATTACTTCCTTAATAATTGTTGTCCCTGTCATTTTTCCCCCACAAGAGATGTTAAGCTCATCTGTTATTGGAACAAGGTGCAGACACAATGGGCTGAATGACCTCTTTTGCTGCAACAATCCTATGGAATTAAAATGTGATACCATTATTCCAGGTTTTCAGTTCCTTTCAGTTCCTTTTAAGGATATAAAAGTTTAAGGATAATTAAGCCACACAAGGCAATCTGTTTAGTCAGCAGAATGTAGAAATTGCTTTACAAAGTACAAACTATTATACTTGTAAAACAAAAGTGGCTGGAGAACCATTCAGGACTGTGTACATAACAAAAAGAATGTTAATAGAATTGGCTTGAATCACTTTCTATGCAAATTTCTAAATAACACAGCCAAATGCAATAGTTGCTGATTCTGCTTAAATAGTGACAATAGCAATTTTGTAACTTTTTTTTACCATAACGATAGCTCTCGGATCAGTACATTTTGAACAAGAAAACAGCATTATGCTTATCTACTCCCTTTTAACACAGAAACTGATCAATTCTAACATGATTCTTTAAAATATATCAAATGATCTATCTATCCAAGTATCTATCTAAACGCGTAACACATTTTGTTCCAAAAACGGATTCGTTCCTAGTCTGTGAACATCTCTTCCGTTTGCACAACAGGACGAAAATTAATGACAGTGCTCTCGTTAAAAACAAATATACCTCTGATATGTACCAATAATATATTAACACCTCCCCTGTTGCATCAAGTATCATGCAGTTAGTTCTTGGCAAGAAAGCATGAAATTAACTACGTTTGGGCTTCAGTGTCCCCAGGAAATACGTTGCTGATTTTCTTGCACCCCCACCTGGTGACATGTCAAGACTGTACTGACACAAGACCCAATCGGTACTACAATTAATCAATTATCAGTTTCAACTATTTCCGATTTTTTTGGCCAAAAAAACTATAACAAAGCCGTCACCCTGAACGTACGTAAATTCAAAGGATATTTTAATAATTCTGCATTCATTGAGCACATCCAATCGCTTTCAATCTGGCTTTCAACCACGCTCTCCACTCAGATACACAGATCCAAGTTTAATTTAACGAAAAACTTTTATTTTTTATTTTTTATAAAGTGCGATTACCCAATTAAATAAAACCTCACAAACTTTTAAAGAGACAGCATTGTAAAGCTTGGAGGTGGGGGGGGGACGAAACAACAACAATCGATGATGAAGGCCGGTGGCAACAAGCTTGGAGGAAGCCGCGGCCAAACTCCCGAGACGAGGAGGTGAAAGAACTTCTTTCACGTCCTGAACCCGCCAAGAGCCGCGCGAAGTCTCTCTTCCTTTCCCCCCCCCCCCCTCAGCAACATTACTTTTAAAAAAAATACAACGAAGACAAACTTTAGCCGGCTGTTTCTACCTGACAGATCTGAACTTTCTCCTCCTGGAGGATCTGGAGAGGGGACTTTTTGTATCCTTCGATGGAACGCTGATTGTTGTTGCTGCTACATTGTTGCACTGTCCGCGCTCCTCGCACCTGCTCCCCGCGGTGGGGCGCTCTGCGGCAGCCCGCACAGGCCGCTGGGAGATGTAGTCTCTTTCCCACACCCCTCACCAACACACCATTTCACAAAATGCTGGAGTAATTCAGCAGGTCAGGCTGCATCTCAGGAGAGAAGGAATGGGTGACGTTTCGGGTCGAGACCCTTCTTCAGACTTGAAATGGTGTGTTAAGAAAATAACTGCACAGACTACATCTCTTCGGACTGAAGAAGGGTCTCGACCCGAAACGTCACCCATTCCTTCTCTCCTGAGATGCTGCTTGACCTGCTGAGTTACTCCAGCATTTTGTGAATAAATACCTTCGATTTGTACCAGCATCTGCAGTTATTTTCTTAACATACCATTTCAAGTCTGAAGAAGGGTCTCGACCCGAAACGTCACCCATTCCTTCTCTCCTGAGATGCTGCCTGACCTGCTGAGTTACTTCAGCATTTTGTGAATAAATACCTTCGATTTGTACCAGCATCTGCAGTTATTTTCTTATCATACCATTTCAAGTCTGAAGAAGGGTCTCGACCCGAAACGTCACCCATTCCTTCTCTCCTGATATGCTGCCTGACCTGCTGAGTTACTCCAGCATTTTGTGAATAAATACCTTCGATTTGTACCAGCATCTGCAGTTATTTTCTTAACACACCATTTCAAGTCTGAAGAAGGGTCTCGACCCGAAACGTCACCCATTCCTTCTCTCCTGAGATGCTGCCTGACCTGCTGAGTTACTCCAGGATTTTGTGAATAAATACCTTCGATTTGTACCAGCATCTGCAGTTATTTTCTTATCATACCATTTCAAGTCTGAAGAAGGGTCTCGACCCGAAACGTCACCCATTCCTTCTCTCCTGATATGCTGCCTGACCTGCTGAGTTACTTCAGCATTTTGTGAATAAATACCTTCGATTTGTACCAGCATCTGCAGTTATTTTCTTATCATACCATTTCAAGTCTGAAGAAGGGTCTCGACCCGAAACGTCACCCATTCCTTCTCTCCTGATATGCTGCCTGACCTGCTGAGTTACTCCAGCATTTTGTGAATAAATACCTTCGATTTGTACCAGCATCTGCAGTTATTTTCTTAACACACCATTTCAAGTCTGAAGAAGGGTCTCAACCCGAAACGTCACCCATTCCTTCTCTCCTGAGATGCTGCCTGACCTGCTGAGTTACTCCAGGATTTTGTGAATAAATACCTTCGATTTGTACCAGCATCTGCAGTTATTTTCTTAACACACCATTGCAAGTCTGAAGAAGGGTCTCGACCCGAAACGTCACCCATTCCTTCTCTCCTGAGATGCTGCCTGACCTGCTGAGTTACTCCAGCATTTTGTGAATAAATACCTTCGATTTGTACCAGCATCTGCAGTTATCGTCTTACACCATTTCAAGAGTTGGACAAGTCTGTAATGTTTACATTTCCTGCTGACAGGAAAGCAACACATCCTAATCTGATACTGAAGTTTGCTAATGTGTAGGAAGGAACTGCAGATGCTGCTTTACACCGAAGATAGACACAAAATGCTGAAGTAGCTCAGCGGGACAGACAGCATCTCTGCAGAAAAGGAATCTTCAGACTGAGTGTCAGGGTAGAGGGAAGCTAGAAGAAGGATCTCAACCAAAAGCGTCACCTATTCCTCTTTTCCAGAGATCTTGCATGGCCTGCTGGGTTACTCCAGCAGTTTGTGTCTATCCAAGAGTCAAGTCAGGAGTGTTTTATTGTCAGGAAGGAACTGCAGATGCTGATTTACACCAATGATAGGCACTAAATGCTGGAGTAAATCAGCGGATCAGGCAGCATGTCTGGAGAGGAAAGGGTGACATTTCAGATCGAGACCCTTCTTCAGATGATGGAACAGTACAGGACAGAAACACAATCAAATCTTGTTTATAAAGTAAACTGCTGGAGGAACTCTGTGGAGGTAGAGAGGAGTATAGACAGAGAGAAAGAAAGAGAAAAAAGGGTGGCATGTGAGAGAAGTGTGGGGAGAAGGGGTAGAGGGAGAGGAAGGCGGTAGAGGGAGAGAAGGGATAGAGAGCAAGGAAGTGAGATTGTTAATCTTGAGTTGGGCCTTGTGTCTCCAAACTTACTTTAATGTTTTCTCATGTTTTATTTGTACTTGTTTTTTAAATGATTGAGTTTTCAGGACAATGAAAAGCAGTGAAGGGATTTTCATTCTGTAGTAAATGTAGGAATACTTGGAGAGTTGTATTTGTGCTTTATTTTTATTTACCAGGGGGGGTAGCAGTCTTTGGTCTGAGTCAGTGGGTTGAAGAATCAAGTCTTCCTCCAGTTTCTAGAGTGCCAGCTTTCTTTGTCAAAAGTGCTGTCTTTGGGGGAAAGAGGTTAAAATGAAAGGTTCTCGGACGACAATAAAATATCTTCGAAGGTGTCACAAAATGCTGAAGTAACTCAGCAGGTCAGGCAGTATCTAGGAGAGAGGAATGGGTGACGTTTTGGGTCGAGACCCTTCTTCAGACTGAAATGGGTGACGTTTCGGGTCGAGACCCTTCTTCAGACTGAAAATATCTTCTTGGCACTGTTTTGAAGCCAGAGAATTCTCCTGGCCAATACTTCAGTCAACATCACATTTAACGTTCATACCACTGGGCTGCAAACTGCCCAGGCAAAATATGAGGTGCTGTTCCTCCAATTTCCGGTGGGCCTCACTATGGCACTGGAGGAGGCCCATGACAGAAAGGTCAGACTGGAAATGGGAGGGGGAGTTGAAGTGCTCGGCCACCGGGAGATCAGTTTTGTTAATGCGGACCGAGCGCAGGTGTTCAGCGAAGCGATCGCCGAGCCTGCGCTTGGTTTCGCCGATGTAAATGAGTTGACATCTAGAGCAGCGGATGCAATAGATGAGGTTGGAGGAGGTGCAGGTGAACCTTTGTCTCACCTGGAAAGACTGTTTGGGTCCTTGGATGGAGTTGAGGGGGGAGGTAAAGGGACAGGTGTTGCATCTCGTGCGGTTGCAGGGGAAAGTGCCCAGGGTTGGGGTGGTTTGGGTAGGAAGGGACGAGTGGACCAGGGAGTTACGGAGGGAACGGTCTCTGCGGAACGCAGAGAGGGGAGGGGATGGGAAGATATGGCCAGTGGTGGGGTCCCGTTGTAGGTGACGGAAATGTTGGTGGATGATATGTTGGATCCGCTGGCTGGTGGGGTGGAAGGTGAGAACGAGGGGGATTCTGTCCTTGTTGCGAGTGGGGGGGAGGGGGAGCAAGAGTGGAGCTGCGGGACGTAGAAGAGACTCTAGTGAGAGCCTCATCTATAATGGAGGAGGGGAAGCCCCGTTTCCTGAAGAACGAGGACATCTCGGAAGCCCTAGTGTGAAACACCTCATCCCGGGCGCAGATGCGGCGTAGACGGAGGAATTGGGAGTAGGGGATAGACTTAGATAGTCCCTCTGTCTCTCCCTTCCCCTCCCCCTTCCCAGATCTCCCTCTATCTTCCTGTCTCCACCTATATCCTTCCTTTGTCCCGCCCCCCTGACATCAGTCTGAAGAAGGGTCTCGACCCGAAACGTCACCCATTCCTTCTCTCCTGAGATGCTGCCTGATCTGCTGAGTTACTCCAACATTTTGTGAATAAATCGATTTGTACCAGCATCTGCAGTTATTTTCTTATATCACATTTAACGTTACCTAATTGTTGTGGAGATGTTTGCCATGTTGTGCTTCAAAAGACCGTTGAGTGCTTTGGAATGGCCTGATGCTGTGAGAATTAGTTTCTAAAGGAAATTGAGGTGAAGGGTTGGTGCAAGTTAGAATGAAGAGCAGTCAGAAAGAAACTAAGTTGATTGGGATCTTGAGATCTTGTTTGACTCAGAGATATTAAAGACAGATAATGCATGCCACTAACACAAATGTTTACCTTGCACCTCACTTCCTGCCAGATATTGTATGCCATTAACACGAATGTTTACCTAACACCTCACCTCCTGCCTGTCCCCACCCTCCCCCTTGCTTTCATCAAAGCCCTGGGCTATTTTCAAAGTGCAATGTAAGAATGCACAAGAGCTAATTAGCTCACAGTGGCTTGCAGTTGGTTCCACTTGTTAGATTAAACCCTTGGCTCAACGTGTCTAAAATCAGTAATCTTCATCCTAGAATTCAGTTGCCACTATGTCCTTGCCTCTCCATTTCTTTGCAATTTATTTAGCCCTACAATCACATGAGAACTGGATGGTTATCACATTCATTCCAACCCCGTATTCGGCTTCTCATTGTTATCAACCAGCGCAAATGGATATGCCTGCTGTTACCTACATTATAGCCCCCCCCCCCCCCCACTCCCACTCCAAATCTCTCGGCTTTCTATTTATCTTTCTTGCTTTAAGATGCATTGTAAAATCTGCATCAAATTTCCCTAATTGATGCTTTATTATGCTGCCATTATTTTTATTGGCCTCTGATTATCTCTAAACTAAACTATTTATAAATCTGGTCTGCTGGGCGTGTCCCAAGCTGTTAGCAGCACATTCCATTGATAAAGAATGTATTCCATTGATAATTGGCCCCATTAACTCACTTGGACTCATTCTATCAGAGATATCAGGTTTTTTTCTACTCATTCCTACCCCTCCTCTCCGCTGAAATCGAACTTACTTTTTTTTCCTGAGTTTTAACAAAGGACTGTTGAAATTAAGCATTCGCTTTTCTTCTTTTCACAGCTGCTGCCTGTCCTACTCAATATTCCAGTATTTCCAGCTTTTATTTCAGATTTCCAGCATCGGCATTTTTGTTTGATTTTCATTCACTGTGGACGCTACAAATCTGACCTGTAACAACAAACAAAGTGGAAATGTGCAGCAGGCCAGGCAGCATCATCAGGCCGAGACTTTAACTCTGCATCTGCTGCGAAAGATGCTGCCTGCAATAAGCTGGAAACCACCCCCACAGTTCCCACTGACATTAAAGAAGCAAAACCAGGAATAAATTCATTCATGTGCAGGAAGAAACTGCAGATGCTGATTTACACTGAAGATAGACACAAAATGCTGGAGTAACTCTGCAGGACAGGCAGCATCTCTGGATAGAAGGAAATGGTGATGTCTTGGATCAAGACCCTTCTTCAGACTGATTCAAATTCAGATGTCTCACATCATCTAAAATGCTCAACAATCTTCAGCTAAATAGGTACAGATGGCTAGAAAGGGTGCAGGGAAGATTTATAAGGATGTCGCCAGGACTTGAGGGGCCTGTTGGGGGGAAAGTTGAGTAGGCTAGGACTTTATTCCTTGGAGCACAGGAGGATGAGGGGTGATCTTATAGAGGTGTATAAATTTGCGTGGGGAATAGACAGGGTGAACGTTTTTTACCCAGAGTAAGGGAATCAAGAACCAAAGGACATAGGTTTAAGGGGAGAGGGGCAAGATTTAAAAGGAACCTGAGGGGCAATTTGTTTCATTCAAAGGTTGGTGGGTATGTTGAATAAGCTGCCAGAAGAGGTTGTTGAGGCAGATACTATAACGGCATTTAAAAGACACTTGGACAGGTACATGGATAGAAATGGTTTAGCGGGATATGGGCCAAACATCGGCAAATAAGACTTGCTTAGCTGGGGCATCTTGGTTGGCTTGGACGAGTTGGGTTGAAGGGCCTGCTTCCATGCTGAATGACTCTGTAACTTTAAATGTGGGCCCTCAGTACCACAATGGCTTTTTATTTATTAATGTGGCATGGCACTAAGATTTTAATGTAAAGACAATAGACAATAGACTATAGGTGCAGGAGGAGGCCATTCGGCCCTTCGAGCCAGCACCGCCATTCAATGTGATCATGGCTGATCATTCTCAATCAGTACCCCGTTCCTGCCTTCTCCCCATACCCCCTCACTCCGCTATCCTTAAGAGCTCTATCTAGCTCTCTCTTGAATGCATTCAGAGAATTGGCCTCCACTGCCTTCTGAGGCAGAGAATTCCACAGATTCACAACTCTCTGACTGAAAAAGTTTTTCTTCATCTCAGTTCTAAATGGCCTACCCCTTATTATTAAACTGTGGCCCCTTGTTCTGGACTCCCCCAACATTGGGAACATGTTTCCTGCCTCTAACGTGTCCAACCCCATAATAATCTTATACGTTTCGATAAGATCTCCTCTCATCCTTCTAAATTCCAGTGTAATCAAGCCCAGTTGCTCCAGTCTTTCAACATATGATAGTCCCGCCATTCCGGGAATTAACCTAGTAAACCTATGCTGCATGCCTTCAATAGCAAGAATATCCTTCCTCAAATTTGGAGACCAAAACTGCACACAGTACTCCAGGTGCAGTCTCACTAGGGCCCTGTACAACTGCAGAAGGACCTCTTTGCTCCTATACTCAACTCCTCTTGTTATGAAGGCCAACATTCCATTGGCTTTCTTCACTGCCTGCTGTACCAGCATGCTTCCTTTCAGTGACTGATGCACTAGGACACCCAGATCTCGTTGTACGTCCCCTGTTCCTAACTTGACACCATTCAGATAATACTCTGCCTTCCTATTCTTGCCACCAAAGTGGATAAACCTCACACCTATCCACATTAAACTGCATCTGCCATGCATCCGCCCACTCACACAACCTGTCCAAGTCACCCTGCAACCTCATAGCATCTTCCTCACAGTTCACACTACCACCCAGCTTTGTATCATCTGCAAATTTGCTAATGGTACTTTTAATCCCTTCATCCAAGTTTTGCCTAAGTTTTGGCTGATGTCTCTCACAGTTTTATTCTTGTAGGTTAAACAATCTAAAGCTCAATAAACAGATTTTTTTTTCTCTGCAGGAAACCAACATTGCTCACCACAAGACATTTGGAAAACCCTAAACATGTTAAGTTTAAGATACAGCAATAAAACCTACGTCATATCGTTTCAATCTTCCGATGAACAGTCATTTAAATTTTCCACAAAAAGATAAAATTAACATATTATGTCATAAGCTGTATCTTTTCATCGGTTTAGAGTAATAAAAATCATGGCATTTACAAATTGGACCACCTTCATGTCCACACATGCATGTATTCCACTGGTTCTTTAGTGATCTGGAATAAGGATGTGAATCGGAAATCTTTCAGCCAGTATAGCCCATACATTTTCATCAGTGGAGTTTCTCAATTCTCCTTTCCCTTACAAGCTAACAAAACCATGGTCCCCAATACAGTCAAACAACCTTCTCCATACTACAATGATCTCCACCAACATAATGCATAAACAATCAGAAGACATTACTACACCTGGCAGGATTATGGGGAAGGAGGAGCTAGATCACTTTACAGTTATATCTGCAATGATTTTAATACATAGAAAACATAGAAAATAGGTGCAGGAGGAGGCCCTTTGAGCCAGCACTGCCATTCATTGTGATCATGGCTGATCATCCACAATCATATTCATCCAAGATATTCATCCATTTTAATACCTAACTGGTTCAGAAATTCATCCATTTATTTAAATGATCCACTGCCACATATGTGCACTTTTCCAAAGAGAAGAAGGCACCTCATCTGCAGAACTTTGACCTTTACACAACATATGGATTCCTCTGCAGATGCTATAACAAGTTATGAAACCCTTCTTCAGTCTGAAGAAGGGTCTTGACTCGAAACGTCACCCATTCTTTCTCTCCCGAGATGCTGCCTGACCCGCTGAGTTACTCCAGCATTTTGTGTCTATTCCTCTGCAGATGTCTATTCTGCAAGTGTAAATTCCCCAAGATTTGACTGCTGGTTTGCCATACCTAAAAAAAAAAATTGCCTGCAACATTCTGGCCATTTAGAGAGTAGTTTATTGATGGGAACCTCAAAAATATACTTAGCTTCACTATTAAACTTTGTGATCTTCCGAAAGCCCATTTCAGGTGCTTGCCTCTGCAGGAGCCTGTTGTAAAATGAAACGCTGTAGACTTGCAACCGTGAAGAACAATGACAATCTCCTCCGAAGCTGTAGCTAACTTAAACCCCGCTTCCTCTAATCTTCACTTCTAAGTATCTAGTTCTTTGGCTTGATGGCCATGTTTTTGAC